>NW_006799950.1:2784089-2793455 GCF_000485575.1 Poecilia formosa
TATATATATATATATATATATAAGGAGAGATAAGTCACTTTCAATCCAATTAATTTGTTAAACATGTTATTAAAAATTATTTCGGGTACACATTTTAGGATAATTAGGAGAGACAAGCCTGGCCATTGCCTTCCACACATTTCTGCTCAATTCTCATGAAGGAAAATGAGCAGAATATCCATTTCCCTTCAGTGCTCCATCTAAGATTTCTCTCATTGCATTGGATTTCATTGATATAATTTAAACTGGGCCAATCAGAAAAAAAAAAAAAAAAAAAAAAGAAGTTGTGAACGATGACACTAATTTTTAGAATTGTAGGCTGCCTGTAGTTTTAGCAGTGCAAGTGGAAGTGAACAAAGCTGTTCAGACCGTGTTGGCAATGCTTTCATATTAACAACCATCTGGTTTAGCTTGGCACATCTCTCTTCGCAGTGGGGATTGTTGTTTACAGTGCAGGCAATTTCTGGTAAGCTTCATAGCATTGAACTGGCACATTACATATGCCACACGTCTGGGTTACCCAACTGCTAACACAAAAGTTTTACATTTTTAAATACATAAGGAAAGGTTTGTAGCACTTTATTATAACCCACCTCACACCCGTCAGCCTTTGTTTAGCTAACTGTATTAGTATTGTGTGTTGAAATTAGCTGGGGTAAAATGTGTCTTGAGAAGCTGTTCAATTGACATGTCATTACTGTGTACGTATCAAGCAACATTTGCATTTGATTGAAAAAAATACTTTCTTACCTCTGCATCTGTTTTCTCTTTACTATGTAAGGTGACTCTCCAGACTGTAGAATTTTCATATTCTCAAACTTACATACACACTGATATTTTAGTTTAAATAAAGCTGTACGGTTGGAGTATTTTTATCAAATCTCTGTATGAAAAGTGAGCGGACTTACTTTGCTGTTTTCAGAGTTTTTACTTGGATCTCTGAAATCCAATGGGAATGTATCTTTCCCATGAGGTTATGGCCCTTTCATTATCACTTTGACATGCCGTCGAGATCACAGAAAACGTTCCATTCGCATCTTGAACTTTCTTTTCATACTTTTTATTTGAAGTTCAGATTCTGTGCATTAGCCAGACAAGTTAACTGCTACATAATCACCAAAAAAGGAAGACCTGCCTCTCTGATGATATGGCCCTGTCGATACTGATGTAACCCAAAGCCCAAAATATATGCTTTCCAGCACATCAAAGTCCTCACATGATCTCAAGTTATTTTACTTTCGCTTTAAATATGACATATTGATTTCAATGATATGTTGCGTGACAACCTTTGAATTCTGTCCTGTTTCAGGACTGGGTTGTATTGTAAATTTGCAGGACTTAAAATAGAGCGCACACACTGCTGTTTTGATAAAGCATTTTTTTTTCATGCTCTGATATTGAGCTGGATGCTGTCTTTCATATGCTTTAATTTACACTTGGATTTGGAACATTTGTATTGCTTCCAGATACTCTGCAGCAACAATGAAGCTACAGTAAGAGAGTGTTTATTTTTTCTTTTTTTTTTGTATCATAAAGATTGAAAGTGGGGGGTTTAAAGTTCAAGAATACACCTGCCAACAATTTCAAGGCTCATTAATTAACACACTGTCACTTGCTAAAAAAGAAAGAATGTCAAATTACATGCTGTGACTAACGACATATAATTATCATCTCCTGAAACTAAGAACTCGTTGCCAAATATGCTTTTTCCAAGCACAGTTATACCTTTTTTTTTTCAAAACCTTATGTCAAATTATCTTATGATCCAAAAACTGCTTAATATAAGCAATGACTTTTGATTCTTCTCAAAATTTTGCACCTACACTAAAATGACAGATAATCCATTCTTTTACAAGAACTGTAGTTTTTTTTCTTTCTTGTTTTTCTGTGAAATTGTGTTTTTTTTCACAGAGAGCTGTGGTTGTTACATGCTAAAGTGCAACTCCTTCTGGGCTTCTGGGCTAATAGCTCAGGGCTATTTCTTTCAATCCCAAGATGTTTTCATTGGGATTTCATAAAAAGGAACACTTCGGTGAAAGAAGGTGTAGAACAAAAGAGGTATTTTACTGTTATTCTAGTCAGGTGCCTTAATATAACAAGCACTAATAGTAGATTGACGTATATTTGCACAATGGGACATAATGTTGACCTCTTTCAAACGTTGGTCAGCAAATGTATCAGGAAGATTAAAAGAAAAAAAAAATGTCCTGATCACCACAAAGAAAATCACAATTTTTCTGTATGAATGAGAAATGTGTCCTCTGAAATCCGTGAAAGTTGAAAGGTATAAGCAGAGGAATAAATTGAAACCTAACACTGTCAGTCACAATGGGGAGGTCCCAGTACGACACCCCTGTTCCACTTCACTCACACATTGTAGGAGACAAGAGAAAACAAGTCACATCCGCCCTCTGAGAAGGTGCCGGTGTTGGTCGGCAGCTGAAGTGTTGGAGCATGTGTGAACACAAAATGACACAGGGGACAAATAAAACACGACAAACCAAAGTAAACAGCAATGTTGGATGTATAAACAGGTCACACACACATACCTTTTTGTAGTCCCCAACGTTACTGTGATTGAACTTATTAGTCACAGCAATAAAACCAGTGAAATGCAATAAGAGACAATGATGTTGATTTTGTTATATTGTTATAATGGTACCTTCACCAATAGGTGAAGTAGATTTTACACCAAGTGGACAGCTGTGATGGACTTGAAATTAACATGGTAGAATGTGGAAACACTGTCAAGCACATGGCATGACAGCTTGGAATAAGCTACATTTAATTCAGCCAACAAAACTGAAGGTTTACTTGTGCAAAAGCTATACATCTTCTGAACATTCCTGAGAGAATTAGGTTTATGAGGACATGATAAAATTATGCAGTTATTGCAGCTTTGTCAGCTCTGCATTCATGATGCAAATCTCTTGACAAGAACGATTCTATTGAACAGAGATCTGATGACTGTGGAGGCGATTATAGTCTGGTGCGCTCATAGCCACCAGACTCATAGAAAAAAACTGTTTGGATTTATTTGAGCTTTGAGTCATGGTGCATTGTGTTGCAGAAAGTAGTAATCAGAGGATGGACACACTGTGGTCATAAAGGAAACTACAGAGTCAGCAACATTACTCAGGTAGACTGTATTCTTTAAATTATGTGTACTTGGTACCATTGCAACAGTACCACCAGGCGCGTTCATGCTTTTTTTGATATTATGCCAATTTCCAGCTCTATTTGACTGTTTACAATGAAGAAACATTGGAAAAAAAAAAAAGCCACATTTTTCTGTCATTGTCCAAATTTGGCGAGTCTGTTCCTATTGTAGCCGTAGTTAGGCACGAAAAGACCACCGCTGTTAGTTTTCATGAAAATAATAATGAAAAAAACAATCTGGTTACAAATATTTACAAATGTATACAAGTATTAAGGTTATGTTACATATATTAAGTTATCCTGACACACATGCCAGTGTACAGTCTGTGAAGAGGAATGTGAGTCGCTATGAAGTGCCGCTGTTATTTACTTATTGATTGTGCCGGGAAACATTAACAAGAAATATATAGTTTTGGCTGAATGCACCATGATGCTGATGATTTTTTAATTATTTATTTATTTATTTATTTTTTGCTTTAGTGGTGATAATGAAAACATTCAATGTTGTATGGAAAATGTTGGGTGTAGTCTATTGGAGGAGGAGAGCTGAAGATCCAGCTGCTGAGGAAGCAGCTAGCTTACTGAGCTGAAAGAAGGAGGAATGTGGTGCTTGGACAACAGACAACCATAGCACAACAAAAGGACAATAAAGCTGTTATCTGAGCATGGCGCACGGCTAATACCTTTGACACAAGTAGATCACAGCTTTTCAAATGATGACTCGTTATCATGCAGTATGTCCACCTTCGTTAGCTGGGGTGTATCCTTAATACATCCAGCTCAACAGATGTTCATCCAAAGACAGATACTCTGCAGAACATTGACATACTGAGGATGTAGTAACTACCACCAGGGAGAGAACTAATTTTGCATATTATGTAGTTAAAATGTGTTTGTCTTATCCAGTTATTATCCATCACTTAATATAATATCAAAGTTCTCACCCTGGTGTTTCTACAGAGGCCCGCTAACGAGCCATCATTTGATCCAGGTGAGTTGAATCAGGGAGAGAACTAAAACCTGCAGGACAGTGACCATTAAGGACTGACTTTGGACATCTCTGGTCTGCTCTGGCACATATGTATGAAATTTTTTACAGCAGACTGGGAGACTCTCTAAAAAGCATCAGAATGTGGCCCCTTCACATGACCTCAAATTCACATTCTTCCCCTCTTCTTCCAACTTCTATCACATCAACACTGAGAACAAACTGTTCTCCGGCTGAGTAGTATGTCCCACTAACTAACAGGTGACATGATGAAGAGGCGATCAATAATAATTTACTGTACCTGTCAGTGGTCATAATGCTGTGCCCGATCAAATCAAAGATGGCCTGGGCGCACTACCTCAATATGTTAATCCAGTACTTTAAATGATGAAGCTTATGCACTATTGTGTAAAGCTTACACAGTGCTATGAAGATTGATGCTAACAGCTTTCATCTGAGTTGATTTGCGATGCTACAAAAAGGTCCTGACAGAACAGTAGAGTTGGAATACTAATGTGTGGGTGTGCGATAGCACCATTGTCCTCCTTGAATTCATGCATTTATTGATCAGAGGGGGCTTTGGTGGCATCAGAGGAACCTAAACAATATTGGGCAGCTACATTTAATGTTGTGGCTGATTGCTGTTACCTGCAATAAATCAGCCAGTTAAGCAGAGAGAAGCCCTGCTGCTTGGAAGCAATGCTGGTGAGGTTCCAAGGAACATGTGCCTTAAATATGCACACTCACCTTATTGGTGAGGATGACACTCACCAAAAAATAGTGTTTCTCACAGAGAAGGCACGGCTTTTCCATACGTCCCCGTTGCCTGTATAGTAAGGGACATCGTGTGTGAAGCTTAAACTTGAATGTACAGTGAATAAGTCTTCATTTTCCCAGCCTCTTTTGACGACTCGTTTCAAATACAAGTCGGGGCTTGTGTAAGTGTGTCACTGAGAGGACATTCAGCTATTTTATTCTCCGCAGATAATGTACTTTTCATTTATAGAGCACAATCAGTAACAGTCCCAATGAAAGGTACTAACGCAGTCATCTCTTGCTGTAATATATTTCTTGTTTTGTCTCTTTTTTTTTTCTCTGACATAAGTGCTTGATACATGTCATAACCTTGATGCGCACATCTATTCAATGCAATAACAGCAAAAGCTATAAGAAAATGATATAATCTTCACCTATTTACTACCTCTGGTTTGCGTCCGACTGCGTACAATGAATTAAGTTTTTCAATTTAAAACATAATCCTTGCAAGCAAACTCCCAGAACTCTCAAATGAAGTCATCATATCAAAAGCCAAGTTTCCATATCCTGCCAATGTTCTCGATATATTTCACAAAAAAAACATCTGCAGTCAAAAGAAAATCTTTTGTTTCATTGGGCTATATCTCCATTTTAGAGAATGCAGTTTTTTATTGTAACAATATGATAAAAATGATGAGATAGGGAGCCATAATTCTTCTGGTTTTTATAAAAATCCCCCCAAAAAAACATCTTCAAAAACCTTTTTTTTTTCCTTTTTTTTTTGTGACTTTGTCTATGATTTTTTTTTGTCTCTTCACAGAATCTGTTTTTTTTTTTTTTTTGCTTTTTTTGTTTGGATTGAAAAGAAAATGGTAATTGTTTCCATTTTTTACTCTTTGTATGTAACTCCACTCTGCCTTTGAGGTTCTGATGAGTGAATAATGGGGCAAGAGAATGAAAGAGCAGGCAACCTCAAATCTGTCCTTACCTGGCTGGCAGTATTTTTAAGTTCCACACATTGAGTGTTTTTTAAATGTAATAAAGCACTATATAATAGTGCTTTATATAATGGTAACTCTAGAGCACGGACAACCCAACAGAGGCAGTGAGAGCAAAAATCTTTGAGGCAACCAGAGACGGGTCTCCAAGGTTACATGTTGTACTTAATCCCCTGAACCCCCCACAGGCCTGATGTTGGAAGAATTTTGTTGATGTCTTTGGCTATCTAAAAGCTGTGTGTTCGTATGTGTGTGTTTGCACTGTCAATTCCTTTGAGCCATGGTCAAACCCCAGTGACATCAGCAGCCATGCCTTATTTACCAATTACAAAGATCCCTCTGTAACCGAGTGCAGCGTTTCCAACACAACACATACTCTAGGCTAATTAGCACATGGAGATAAAAAAAAAACATCATCTAAGATGAGTTTGGAACCTTTATTTGTTTGTGGATATGGTTCATTATTTAAACATATATTTCTATGTTAGGGGAAAATCTTACATAATTTACAATGTAGTTTTCAACTATTTAACCATTGCCACAGACTAATGTGGATATGTCACTTTGGTCACCTGTATTTAAGCAGCACCTGAAGTGGCTTTTAGGTCAGGGGCTCAGGTGTGGTTGCATGGCGTCTGCTGTGCTTGGTGCAGGGGCCACCATTGCCTTTCTGTGGTGGGGGGCCTGTGTGGCGGGAGATAGGCTCTCATCATGTGGGTGTGTTGTCATCAGCTTTTGGGGGTACAGAACTTTCCTGCGGGTTCCCCCCTGTGGAAGCGAGATTTTTGGCATCTGTGCTTGGCTGGTAGCGGGTGGCCCTATGGGGGAACTCATGTCAGGGCTTGTGGGGGTGGGAGGTGGGACGGTTTCATCCTGGGACTGCTCTGGTTGTTTGGCTTATTTGGAGCATGTGGAGCCAATCTGGCCCTATCTCTAGATGGGGTCAGAGTTACAGTCTGGGCTTGGATCATTTGGGTGGTGCCCAGTCCTTGTCCAGGCTGATAGGTTGCTCTGATACTGTGGAGGTTTAGGTGGTCTGCGCTTCTCCACCCCATAATGAAGGGAACCACCTCCTGGGTCCAAGTATGGGTCAACCACATGTTTAACATTATCATACATAGCTCAGGTTCTTAACTTTTTTTAATTTGAATTCTTTTTTTTAATTATTATTATTATTACTTTGGAACAGGATGGCAAAAGCCCTAATGTTTGTAAAAGTAAATATTTTGGGGCTCACACCTTGACCTTCAGACAACAATTCACACACACACATTGTATTTCAAAGAATATGTAATCAGTCCTGGGTTTGAGTAGTCCATATAATACAATGTTCATGTTTATTTAATTCTAAGACGGTGCTGCCAAAACAAAAAACAAAAATTCCAATAAATAAAACCTTTAAAGATATTCATGAGGTTTAAACTAAGTTTTACAGAATCTCAGTTAAGTTTTGATTAATCCAGTTCAGCCAATGCATTTTACCTCATATCTGTTCAGTCTTTGGGTGTGGTATTATTCTACAAATTTGTTTGTACAAGAAAGAAAGCCAGACTGTGCCACTGCCTTTTATGCTGACTTATACTCCCGAGTTCCTTATGCAAGGGAGGTTAGCTGCAGGAAAACAGCCATAGTGCTGATAAAATAGCCTTTCGCGATGTTCATTGAAATGAAAGCAGGGCAGGTACATGGACTTTACTATCAATCAGAGTAGAAAGTATTAATCTCCCGCCCACAGGGGCCCATTCCCTGTGGGCAAAGCAGAACGTCAAACTTTCACACGAGTCTCCCGTGTGGGTGGGAGACTCATAATGTTCTGTGGCTGCTTTTTCAAATGTAAAAAATATTTTTTCTTACTTTTCACTTTTCCGCAGCGAGCGCTCAATAAATGGTTTTTGGTTTTACAAGTAAAAATTCCTCTGAAGATTTTTTATTTTTTTACAAAATAACTGCATGAATCAATCGCAACGCAAATTATTTATCAATTAAATGCCTTCTTCCGTTAAAAATGTTTATACACTGAGTTTTTAAGAAGGAAAATGGTATCCAATTAATTCTTCCTCCTACCCTTCGGCTTCTCTTCTGGCAATATGTAACTTGGATGAACGAGTACAGTTTCCCAGGAGAACTGCATTACCAAGGACAGGTTGCCAAGGATGCTGTGAGCATAGCTCAGCAGATTATGGCTACTGAGTACACTAGTCCTTGCAGCCTGGGACTGGCAGAACAGGCTTTGGCTGCACAGAGAAAGGATCAGTGAATGTACAGCAGAAGAAGAGGTGCAAGAAGGCCAGTCTGCTCACTTAGCTAAAGGTTAATGTGACAAGGCCCAGTATTCCTTCTCTCTCTCTCTCTCTCTCTCTCTCTCTCTGGACGCCGTTTATCAAATGATGAACTGGATCAACTCCATTGTAACTAAGCCCACAGACTAAAATGAGCAATAATTAGACATTCACTGATAGAAGTCATAAAGCACCAGTTCACCACAAAAGGTATCTTTGTATAGACATATATGATCAAAAGAATATGATAAGAATATATTAAAGACAGGTTCATCAACACTGTTATTATAGAGAGCCATTTAATAACAAAAGAAACAAACATGAACAGTGTTATTAATAAATAATGAGTAAATACACAATCAAATAAATATCTTAATGAAATTAAATATATATTTAAAAAATGGTAAGCTTATTTGGACATTTACAGAACATAGCATGTTATCATGTACACTCCTTGAAATAAACAATGAAAAAATTAATTATATTTTATGTCATCAGTCAAACTTTTTGCATGTCTGCACCTTTCATCCTTTGCAATAATCAGTCAGTCTTTGAGGTTTGAAGACCTTCCTGTCATTACCCGAATCTTTAACCCCTTCTAAAGGTCTCTGCACCAAAACCAATCCTAGGGTCAGTTATTTACCCCTCCAGCAAACCCCCTTTTCCTGATGCACTAACCCCCTGTGGTGACACAATACAAGCTGATTTAGTTTGTTGCCACTTAATTTGTCAAACAAGGTCAAACACCTCAGAGACATTTTTGAGGCTTCCTTAGCTGTTGTTTACACCTCACTCAGAACCAGACATTTCTTCTCACACACACGCAGGCAAAAAAAAACAAAAAAAAACTTGCAGCCTGTTTTCTACCAAACATTTACAAAGCTGGATGCGCCCCCCCACCAGCCAGAACCCAGCATGTCCTATTTATAAAGTCAATGAATTTCATGCAACAGCCGCTGCAAATTCTGGCAAACAGGTAGAAGGGGATGAACAACCCCACACTAATAAACCCTTAATCATCTCCATGAAAAATATTCACAGCAAGAGCCTGAAATCCATGCATAGTGGTGCAAAACCCCTGTCCACATTTCCATTTCACATATGCTTTCCTCTGCAGACAAATAAATACCTTTAACTCTTCTATGTGTAGGTAGGTAGGTAGGTAGGTAGGTAGGTAGGTAGGTAG
>NW_006799950.1:2793543-2800610 GCF_000485575.1 Poecilia formosa
AGATAGATAGATAGATAGATAGATAGATAGATAGATAGATAGATAGATAGATAGATAGATAGATATTAAGAACATAACTGATTCTTCACATTCTTCAGGGCGGCTTAAATGTGACTAAGTCCCTCACTCTGTGGGGTCTCCAACTGTGACTGAAGCAGAACTAATGAAGTTAACCACGGAAGTCTGGCAGATGGAGCCATGAATGTTCTGCTTTACCTGTTTGCCCATCATACACACATGCAAGTCTGTATGCACCCCATCAATTTCCTTGGCGCTAATGGATAGGCATGCCTGCAAATGACAACAGGACACTATATTGTAAATGGAATGACGAGTGATTCTTTTTTTTTGTCTGTTTGTTTTTTTTACATGAATGCAAGAACTGTGGTGTAAAATTTTGTTTGATTTTGAACTAATATAGTCATCGTGCATGAACATATCAAAGACTTGGGGGGCAATTGTCTGCACAGGTTGCAGAAAATTATAAATAAAATAAAAAAATGTCTCTCTACATTTGTGCAAGACTGTAGGGAAGGTTGTGTTTATGCCTAAAGCCAGGGTCAGAGCACTTGGGATAAAAAGGGCATCGGGGCTTATCGCAGACACACTCTCAGAGTACTATGACTGATCGCATAAACTGTCCCTCTACCACTTTGTGTGATATGTTTAAAAATGTTAACAAAAACAGCAATATTATTAATTAAAGCAATGCAGAAGCCCCATTATATTTCTGTGAAGCTTTTGAAATTTTGCTCAATAGGAGGCACGTTAATGTGGTGAGAAAGAAATTTGACAGCTAAACCTAACCTAGACGATGGCACCCTAGTCTTAAAGGGATGAATGAGATCAGCAGCAATATGCAGGCTTTTCATGGTGTTTAAACGGTGGGCAGTTGCTACCAAGAAAGCACACAGCATGCCAAGGAAATATCCTCTCCACCACCACAAGCCCGAATCATTACTACAAGGCAGAAAGGATCTACATTTCTCCTATCTGATCACAAAGATTAACCTTGAATTGTAGCCTTGACTTTATGGTTTCTTAGCTGACACCCGGCGTGTTCTTCTGCTGCCGTAGATCATCAATTAAGAAGTGTGACGACTGACAGACAGATTAAACTGGTTAGTTGTAATGTGTGGATTTGTTGAGCTGCTGCTGATTTTCTATCGTCTCAAAATAGTTTGGCAATTTCTTCTTACTCCAGGTTTAACAAGGAATATTCACTCACGCAATCTTTCCTGATAATTTCTCCTGATAATTTCCTATAAACCAGAGACGTGGCAGTGTGAAAAAAAATCTCAATAGGTTGACTTTTTTATAAAATAATAACACCAACCCATCTGACACCAACAGCTATACCAGGTTTATTCAAGGTTTTGCATAGAATGCATAATAAAAAAAAAAAAAAACACAAATATTTCCCAGTGTTCTTTGTCCTATATTTGTTCACAAGAACTTTTTTGAATGCCTGATAATACAAATGCAGACAAGACATCAAAGTAGCTTTAGAAATTTGGGGGCTCAGTCTTCACTTTGCAACCTCTGAATTAATTCAAAACATTTTCATGCCAGAGTGCATCTGTCCTTATACTGAAAAACTGTGTCTAGTGTTGCTTAGGCCTGCAAAAATAAAATGTGGAAAACAGCTTTTAGGCAAATGCAGAGCACCAAGACATTTTGAATCATCAAATATATATGTATAGCCTTGAGGGATTCATAACAGAAAAGCAATAAGGAGAACTGATAGCTTCATTCTGAAAAGCTTGACAGCTTCTATCAAGATATTTTACAGCATTAACAATGTAAAAATAGGGATTTCAGTGACCCGTCTATCATTTCTGTAAGAAAAATGGTCACTCTCAGCTGTGATCACCTGCGTCATCCATTACAGCCATTAACAAGATGACTGTCATTTTCTTTCAATGGACAGGTGACCCACATAAATATGTTCAACAACATATTTTATTGTATTTTTTTAATATTTTTTGTAGTTTCAAAATAGTTTAAACTTAAGATTTTTGATTGGCAAGATTTCCTGAAAATTCTATGCATTAAACAAGCATTCCTTCTCTCAAATTAATTACCTCTAATTAGGTGTCAAATTGGGTAATTATTGTGATGAATGTTTTATTGCTATAATAGTGAGGGGAATTAGAACAACGTTAAATCGGGGTTCGCACACTTAATGCAGAGCTGTCAGTTAGAGTAATGGGCATAATTCATTTAATGGGAACAAAAATACCTGCAGATTTTAATAGCGTGGCCAGAGTAAAGCATTTGACCGAGGGAAAGAAAGAAGGAATGAACACAATTTAAAAATGCAGCTCGCCTCCTTCCGTCACATGGAAGCCAATGAGGAGAAGCAAGGAGAGCTTCGGCTGCATTCGTCTTGCTGGAGCACAGAGAGGAGAAGTCAGGAGAAAGCTTTTTCCAAACAAAAGCGTGGAATTGATTGTGAATAATGAAACTAAAAACTAGAAATTAATCACGCCCTTTTCCCATCAAGGCCAGTTATGTTTTATGTTGGACACAGTTTCTTCCAACTTGCCAGTGTTTTATACTGTTTGCATGTAGTTGCAGGAGACACTAAAATAACAAGTTTATTGTTTATTATTATGTGGCCACTAAAAAGTCCTAACAAGAAGTAGGTCTCGTTCTGCCTGCATTTATTTATTTATTATTTATTTATTTATTTATTTATTTATTTATTTATTTATTTATTTATTTATTTATTTATTTATTTATTTATTTTTATTTTTTTAATGGAAAGTAATATCTTTGATTCGATTCCAATTTTGGGGTCCCACAATTTAATTCAAAGTTGACTTTAAACTGAAAATGATTTTATTTGTAATGATTTCTCCTGCAGTCTGAAGGTGTGCAAAAGCTCATCAGGATCTTCTCCAGTCTGCTTTGCACAGCAGAATGAAACACGGAGACATTATAGAGTGTACATGTGTATTATCAAAATCTTTAATCAAGACCTTCCTACTGAAACATTTATGATACCGCATTCGTTAAAGCAATTTCCCAGAAGTACTCTTACGCCCACACAAATAGCCGTGTTTTGCCTGTCATGGAGGAAAATCAGGAAAGGCAACTGACTTCATGTGGAACTTAAAGGAAACGGAAGAAAAAAAAACACAAAAGGACTCACGAACTGCTGGTAGAAGGAGACTTAGTTTGTCTTGTTTTCACTTGTTTTAGTAATTTGAAGAAAACCCTAAATACAACAAAATGCCTGACTTTACAGAGGAAATGGACCCATATACTTTGTTTTCCTGAGGAAGATTCATTAGGAGGAACTTATAAAAGCCCCAAAACCTCCAGAACGTCTTTACATTAAATTTACTATTGTGTTGGACAAAAACTGCACTGCATAAAAACACTGCAGTGCAAAGTAAATTGTTTTTGTATCAAGACAGATGCAGCAGCCTGAATAATGCAATTGTGTCTCATGTCTTTATAATTCATTGTGCTAATAGATCAGTACAGTTACTTATCATCTACTTTAGCCAGAATCAGGGTCCTCTGACCAATAATTTCACTTCATTTCCGCAACTGTCATCATCAAGGCACTTATTTTCAAAGTGATCTGTCCCATATTTTGGAACAGATTCTAAATCCTTGCAGACGCCTCATTGGCTCTATTTTAAGACTTCACTCCCACTCAGGATGACTTGAAAGTCTTGTCAGATCAATCCTTGAGATGACTGGCTGTGCAATGAAATATAACTGTTTGTTTGGTTAAGTGAAGCCATTAGCTGGTCAGTCTGTGTGTATTGATCAAGGTTATTGGACATTTAGCTAATTTCCATTGGATCACACCTTCAAGATGTGATCGCTCTGCTTCAATTAATGTATTGATGTGCTACTCTGATTAGTATTGCTCTTATTTAATGTGTGTGGGGAAGTATCATAAAAAAAAACAAGTACAGTAAGTGCAAGGTAGTTCTGAAAGTATATTATATAGGTAGAGGATAAAAATAACTTTTCACTTAGCGGGTTTGTAACCTTAGCTTTTAACAACATTTATAATTTACTTGTTCAGTGATGCGTATGAGGTAAAAAGTCCACAATGAGGAGACCCATCCATCCAAACGTGATAAATCTAAAAGCTACATTAACACATTACACTGATGGTGTCCATCTCATCCGATTTGTCTGATCCCCGTCTTTCGAGAAACAAAAGTTTACCTTATACCTCAAATCCTTTGCAGACCAAAAGACACAGCAAAGTTTGTTCAAAACAAGACGTGTGTAGTAAATGTCTTGTCTTCTGTGGAGGAGGGGTGTGCGCTGAGTTGTGCAAGGTTGCATGCACAATGGGATCATCTGTGAGGTCATGTCAGCACAATCTTTGTGCTCAGGCATCTCGACCTGACTCGCACCTCTTTACTGGTCCAAATAAGGCCTAAGCTGTCTGGCCTGACCATATGCTAACTTATAACAGCACTGCTGCCATCAAGGACCTCAAAAACCTTTATTTTAGATTGCAAGGGCTTTTAAATTTAGTGAGTTCCATCTGTTTACTCTGGGTATATATATATATATATTTTTTTTTTTTGTTTGTTTTGTTTTTGTTCATTTCATCTCAATATTGTTCTTATTTAACAAAATATGTGATCAAGGCAAATATTTAACACAACATCCTTAACTTAGAGAGTTAGAAAACCAGTTGTTCAAAAAATAATTTAATTACTTGCTTGCAGTAAGAATGAGCAAACTCTTAAATTCCTTGTGATTTAATAAGTCTGTGTCACTTCAGCACAAAATAATGCTGCTGTTCTTTAGCAGATTGTATATTTCCACACCCTACAGTTTTGTCGTTAAACTATGATCAGAAGAGTAAATAAAAAAAAAAGGATAATTGCAAAAGGATGTTTGCCTCAATTTTTGCATGCATACATACATAAATTAGTGGTTTATTTCTGCAGTACCTGGCAAAAACAAATTGGGAAAATGACAATTCCTCTGAAATGCAGTGACTGTGAAAAGTAAAAAGGAAAGAGCCTGAATACTTTTGCACATGCAAATACGAGGGAGAAACCATGTAAATATAGAAGTATTTATTGACGAATGCAGAGGTGTAGGAAGTATTATTTTCTTCATGTATACTTTGCTTTTTTAAGTTATCAGAGCTTCAGTGTTTTTAATTAGTTAATTTAATTTAATTACTCAACATGGCACAGTGGCACTATGCCATTAAGCCACTGTCCACTAACTGGACAGGGGCCCATATTTACCCACACACAGCGAGTAAAGCAGAGAAGGAGGTACATTTTGAGCAAGAAGCTGAAACATGTTGTGAAATCAACACAGAATACGTTTCCAATGACCAGTCACAGTCCGTATATGTAAACGTTATAGAAAGCTGTAATTGTAATCAGGTTTGAAGAGAGAGCTGAGAGAATCTAGAAAGATTATACAATGAAGGATTGACCAAGATCCCTCTTTCTGTATGGTCCAACCTTCTCAGTTATTGCAGAAGGGTTGTCAAATAAATATAAAATTTAGAAAAAAAATATTCATAGCAAGGATACCAACTACTATTAGTATCCATCAAAATTAAAAATGGTACTTTTCTAAATTATTTGATGTGGGATTTTGATACTGTATTTAAAAAAAAAAGATGGTTTACAATTATGCGTTTGAAAGATTCTCACAGGAGATACCAGCTGTCAAAGTGCATCACAGAGTGAATTGGGAAACGTCACTTTTGCTAAAATAGGTGTGCAAAGTGGACTTACGAAAGCCACTGAGATAGTTTTCCACACATATACACTTAAAATCTAGAACATCAACATGACTCTTAAAATCTCAGAGAGCGCTGATTGCTATCAAATGTGTCAGTTTTGCTACAAAGCCAAGTGTAAGCTATTATGTTTTCAAAGTAACTTCTTAAAAGTAGAAGTTGTGACCAGGATGCAGGAAAGGATGCGTGCGTCTGTGTGTGTGTGTGTGTGTGTGTGTGTGTGTGTGTGTGCGTGTGCGTGTTTGTGTGTAGCTACATCTCTTCATCTGGTCTTGGCGTTATGGAGTCAAGCTTGTTTTCTTTTTCCCCCTCCTTTGCCTTGCAAGTTGTTCCCACCATCTGGCACCAGTCTTTGAAAATGAGGCCAAGTCTCTCCCACCAGAATGGCATGAAAATATACCCACACACCAAGTCTTCTTGTCTCTCCGTCAAGTCAGCCACTGACTAGGAGCAAAGATAACAGTGTTGAATAAAAAGCAGACTACTATATTGTTCAGTGATGTGTAACTGACACATTTTATTGAGTGAGTATAGTTACTGATTTTTCAGTTAGGTTGAAAGTGCTAATACTATCAAAAATATTTAATCTTGTCTTTTTTTTTTTGTCTTTCTTTTTAAGCTCCAGTTTAGACTTCCAGCAATGAAAGAGAGGCAAAGAAATCAAATCTTTGTCAAACAGTTCAGGGAGAAGATAGAGCCATACAGAGCAAAGGAAAGGAGGCATTTAGAGCTCCACTGACTTCTTGGCGTATTTAACTTTCTGCTCCCGTCAGCGTAGAAGAACTCCATTGACTCTCTTCTGTTGGAGGCCATGGTCATTTGCATAACCTATTCCCCTCTCTTACTGCCAGGGAGCTTCAGGCTCTCTCCCAGTCTCTGTTTACTCTGTGTGACCGAGGCCATGTTGGATCACTTTACTGCTGTGCTGTGGCGATTTCCCTGTCCATGGCTGGGCTTTAATTGCTTTGGTTTTATGCTGGGTCAGTCTGTGTGTGATACACACTATTTACAAGACCTCATTGTGACAATGACCTTTAAATTGTTCTCTCTGTCCCACCGACACACACACACACACACGCACACACACCCCCACACACACCTTCCTTCTCACAGATGCAAACACACTCACACAAGCACATGTACAGATGCACGGAGAACAGGAATCGTTTGAGTTCCTTTAAATTTACTTGGCTTCTCTCATTGCTTGTAGTCACTACACAATTTTCCCATCAATTGAAATTGAGTCATTTTGTTTAAAACAGGTAAATAGTAACCAAACTTAAAAAAAAAAAAATAAATATATATATATATA
>NW_006799950.1:2800685-2808309 GCF_000485575.1 Poecilia formosa
AACTGCTATCCAGATCAACTGGCCCTGTGAGAAGAAGAGGTTTGGTAAAGCTTTGCTGTTTCAGAAACTGGATGAGTTACTGTAACTGATGGAACAGCAAATTCGTCTCTAGCAGAAAAGAAAAGCATCCTGCAAAATGTGCAGCCATTTGTTTCTGAGAGAAAGAGATGAAACAATAATTTGCAAACGCTTCTATAACAAGTTTTGGTACAAACAGGTTTTCTTTCCTCTTTTTTTTGTGCAACGAGCATTTCAATGCTACGACTTAAGCAGATCTTTTAAAATGTGTGCATTCCAAATGTGAGGCAAGTTCATCATGATGTTTGGAAAGATGTGATTGGCCCTTGGAGAAAAGCCACATTTTGGGATTGGCAGACTTTAATAATTAGGTAGCATAGGAACAGGTAGAGGCATCTGTGATTTCCTGTTAACCAGAACAGTCAATCCAAGATCAAAGAGAAAAACAGCAACCAGGATCATGTGTCTCGAGCCCATTGCACTACTTTTCATTGTCTTTTGTGAGTCTGTGGTCTCTATCTTGACTGAGTCAGATGAGGATGCCAAAATTAGTTTATAAATAAATAAAAAAAAAGACATAAAAGAAAAAGACAGAGAGTTCAAGATGCCCAAGTGTTGCTTTTTGTAAATTAGGTTCATGTGCTGGAGCGTGAAGGGTCTAAGCAGTCTGATGAAGAGATCTCAGGTTTTCAACCATTTGAAACTGCTTCAAAATACAGTGCCAGGTGTAAAAATGACAGTACAGAAGTCATTTTTTCTTTACGGAACTCATTTGTGAATCTGAGACCAAAACAGACTGAAAACTCTGTGCGGAAATAATTTGTTTCAGTCAGAATTTGATTCCAGAGCTGGATATGATCTAGCAATGAAATACATGTTTCTCTTCATAAACTGATCTCATATTAAAATAGGAAATTGCTGTATGTACCCTCATGTTTTGGTGAATGTTGACATTGATCTGTTTGCCAGCAACATTTTCAGGATGATTAGAGACTTAAATACAAACCTCCTGGTACTTGGAGGAGACTTAAACTATTGAACAAGTACTAGTTCTAAAGCTCCATCGGTTTAGGTTTTTTGAAACTTTTTGAGTCAAAATGGATACATTTACTTTTGGAGATTTTATAACCCTCAGGCCCGAGAACTTTTCATCTCATGTAATCTGACATTTTTGTTAGAAATAGACCTATGGCCTCTAAAATCTCAAACGCAGAGTGTTTTCCAATTGTTGTGTCAAATCATACCCCACTTATTTTTATATCCTCTTATATCACAAATACATACTTCTATCACTGTTTTGAGCAATCACTCAAAGAAAGATTGCTTCTAACTGAGAGCAGGATTTGGGTTTCAAATTCGGGTTGGATCATTACAACAAATAACTGACCGGATTTGTACTTCATCATGTCCAAGGCCTTCCCTTATTCAGCTTAAGACAGCATACAGACTTCATTCATCAAAATCAAGAAAGTCAAAAATGTATCTAAATATATGTTTATGATCTGTGCAACAGTTGTAATACCTTCCTTTGTGATTTAACTCATGTTTTTTTTTTCCTCTACCTGATACTTCAGGCATACTGGTCTCTTTACTTTGATGTGCTCTCTGTGTTGCACTATAATCCTGTCCACCAGTGGCCATTTTTGGTGTTTGCAAGGATGTCACTATACCCAATAACAGATGGATGTTATTGCCTTTACTTTATTATTGTCATGATGCAGAATTTTACTGTCCTGAAAAGCTCGTCACTCTCCAGCAGCAGGACGGGCTGAAGGATGTTATGGCCGTTTTTTAAAAGGGAAGATTGGGTTCAAAGGAAATGCTGACAAGGTTTCTCAGATATGACAACCTTCATGGGTTCTTTTTTTGTTTTTTTAGTTGTGTGTTTTGTTTCAAATCTCTTTTGGTTGGACATTGGGTTTAGAATTGGGTAAAACCCATTGTTTCAAATTGATGACTTGAATTGTGTTGATTAGATTTTTTTTTTTAATCTATTGAGTCTGATATGTCAAACTACGTCAAAATTAATAAAGAGAGATGGAAAAAAAATAATGAACAAGAGCAAGTAATGAGGCATTGAGTATTGTGAGTATTATCACAACAAAATAAAAAATTGCTGTGCTTTGTGCTTCTTTTTTTTTGTGCCAGGATTACAACCACTGGGATTTAGGCTGGCTTCCCTGTGTTTGCACAACGACATATCCTCATTTCATATTGATTTTTCTTTTATTATCAGATGAAATGATAAGCATGAGAAAGCAGGCAACAACATGTGATGCAACACCATGTCAACACAGGTGGGCTAATAATTGCTGTGGAAATGGACGGGACAAATATCCTATCGAGCTTCATAACGGAGAGGCAAAAACAGTGAATTTACGCTGTGAAAAATGAATGTGATTCCTTTACAAAGGATAGCGCAATAAAAAAATATGAACAAATAAATGTCTGAGAGAGTAGCACGTATCTGTTTACAGCTCAAGAGGAGTGGATTTGTTTTAGAACCAGATAAATCAGATAGAGAAATGAATAATGAATGAAGAGCAGACAAATACTGCATGGAACAACAGATTTATGTGTTTCTACCATTTATCGAATTAAAGTTAAACCAGATGGGATACAACTCACCAGTCAATGCAGAGAAAAAAATGTCTGTGTGTATATGCAGTGGGTTAAGTAATATGTCAAAGTTTTTCGCAGCAGGGATATATAGTTTGAAATTTCTGTTGATGTGAAATTCGAGACGGCAGCACAAACCAAGTACTTTACTCCTCCTCGGCCAATCAGCAGCACATATGCAATAGTTTTCTCTTCTTTCAATCCCATTCAGGTGGAGGCTGCTTCAGCCTTCTTTCTGTGTGCTGAATGAAAGTAATGTGCCGAATGTTATTGTCGGCACACTTTGTGGTAAAGATGGAAAAAGTGATTTTAAGTAATGCCTTAAGTAATAACCTGGTTATTCCCATCACTGGCAGCAACAACCAGGGTGAGCAGGTAGGGGCAAAAGATGAACTAATGTACACAACAAGCAAATATTTACTATAAAGGTTTGACAATAATTACTATTAAAATCTGTGGAAGGAAAGGAAGAAGGATAATCAAACAAACAAGCTGTTTTTACCATTGTACTTTCCTGTTATTGGTACGACAACTTACCTGGCGCCCAAAGGTAAGATTAAAAGATAAGCTGAAAGTGCAAAGTATTAATGAAAAATAATCGCTCTATGTCTAAGTTGACTATGTGGGGTATTATAATGTATCAATCCTCAAAACAACATGTGTTGAGGATTAGGCTGCATATCTGTGCAAAGCTTTTAAGATTCTGACCATTTAGACCCAAAGCTTCTGGTGATCTCAGAAACGCATCAACGTGCGATACCGTTAAAGGTTTGACTTCAGCTGTTTTTGTTCATATCAACTTATGACTTTATTTATCGCAGGGCTCACACTGAAAAATTTGATACGTGTGGATCAATTTGTTTTGTGTCTGTAAGGAGTGAAAATCTTTCAGCTGTCTGGCAGACGATGGGGTGTCTCAGGCAGTAACACACAGAGGACAGTGTACGTCTATGCTGCAGACTTGTACCTATTTAGTAGACGTATTCAGTAGTAGGCATTGCATTGATCTCTGACATTCACATATTTTTACACAAAGACTTTGACAAATTACAGCCGGGGCTGTTGTGCTTGCGGTGTCTACGATGGGCCTGAGCTTTGATTAACAAGTCTTTGAGACCAACTGTGGGAAATTGAAGGGGTACTGAACTGAATTCTGTGTGTCTTTTGACTAAAGCTTTACAGTAACTCCCTACAGTTTTTAATATAAATCTGACATACGTATTCATTGCTAATAAAAGCGGTTGAGGTCACTCTTACTGATCCAAACCCAATGAAGTTGGGAAATTGTTTAAAACGTAAGTACTTGGTGAGAGCAGGGCAGCCAAGCATTTCTCAAACTGAATGAAATAATAAAGGCAACGCTAAAGGTACGTTTTTAATAAAGCTCAAAAAAGTCAATTTTACATAACAAACACATTGTAGCTGTTAGAAAAACATTGGCAGAAAGTCAACATTTGTGATTTTCAAATATCTACTTCATTCTCATATCTACGATAGATTTTTTTTTTTTGCTAGTCTTTTACTCAAAATCAGAACGTAAAAACTCACTAAAATTTTTCGAAAAACCTTATTTTTGGGGCTCCATTCAAAACAGTCGTCCTTCCTGCTGGGAATGAATGAATACTGTCTGTCTGCAGGGCAACTTTGTCAACATCATAATCATCTTTGATTGGTGTTTCGTGGCAGTTGGTAGCACAACAGCTGCTGCCTCATTACCCAAACAATCTCGTTTTGAGTTCACACATATGAGCGAATACCCAAATGCAAAGTGTTCCCTGGAAGTAGGCGTGGGGGTGATTTGGTATTTTATGTGCCGCTTAGATTCAAAATGATAAATTACATTTTGTGTGTGTGTCTGTGTAATTCAGCGTGAAAAAAAAACAAACTCAAAACAATGTTTATTTGAATAAAATTAAAATAAATGTTTTCTTTGTAAATTTTCTGCAGAACTCAACAGAGCTTCACATCAATGTAAACAACATGCCAGTTCAAACACCCTGCTTCTGACATGAGAGATGGAGGCGGCACACCCAGAAGTTCATGGATTAGTATAGATTTAAGAAGATTCCACTGTTAAGCTCTAAGCTAAGTGTGCATGCCTGCGTGTGTGTGTGTGTGTGTGTGTGTGCGTGTATGTGTGTGTGTGTCTATTTTTGTGTGGCCCATATCAAGCACATCCTTCTCTTAGATACAAAAATATATAGTGAAATATCCAGTTTATGCCATGAGACAGAAAAGGAGATGAAAGTTTGTTTCCGTATCCCCCTGAGTATACTCCATTGGCACAAAGAATACTATAGTCCCTTACACCTGCTGGATGTTTAGCCCTGAAACGTAGTCACACCTTTTTATTTATTTATTTTTTATTATTATCATAACCTAATTCTAATCTTAACCCTAAAAAGAAGCATATACGGTAAAAGTACTACTTCAAATTCCTAGAAGGATCACATTTTCATCCCCACACTAACAGAAAGTCCCTTTGCACGGTGTCTTGTTACATTTTGGCCTTATACGCAGAAGCTACTTAAAACACTAAGGGGTTTTTGTGGTATTCTCATGTGAATGTGAATCTGATGATAAGCACGCTAGTTGTCTTTTGATCCCACTCAGAGAAAAAAAGGACAAGATTAATGACTCACACCTTCAAAGATGCAAAAGTGTTCAAATAGCAAATAAATATCAAGCAGTTGTATCATCAGAAAAACATCACTTAATGTATTATATATATATATATATATATATATATATATATAAACAAAAAAAATCAAAAGAACACTTCCTTTGTGATTAGAAACAATGAAATTAAAGAACACCATCTCCTCTGTAGAACCAAAATCCATAATTGTATCTGTGAGGCTTTGTTGCCGCTGTGCAGGCTCTGCTTTAGTAACTCTCAACTGCAGACAGTCAAATTACATAAGAGTACGGCCTCACTAAATGCAAGCTATGTGGAACTTTAAAAATAGATCAATAATGCATGTGGTAAAGATTGCTGTAGTGCAAACGGGAAAGGCCAATTAAATTCTACTTAATATAATTTCTTTCCCTATTTGCCCTTTGCTCTGTTTTGTTGTCGTTAGTCTGGATATTCTGTATGTGTTTTCTCCTTCTCCTTCTACAATTATGCCTGGATTTTGGAATATTTGAGCTGGCTTTGGAAGAAATTGTGTGTTTTTTTTTTTTGTTTTTTTTTTTGTAGACTTGAGATCAACTCAAATGAACAGTGACTTTTAGGTAAAACATCAAACTTTATATTAGGTGTTACAAAAGCATGAAAAAATGGACACAGTCAATCCAAAACAGAAAAAGGACACAAGACAGGAGGAGTGGTGGTCAAGTTCCTCTAGGGGAACTTAAAAGTATACCATGAAGTCAAATTAATTTGATGACTATATCTGATATCCTTGAATCACTGTGATCCTTGAAACTTTCTCTGCAAAAATGTAAACAATATTTATAAATAAAACAAACTGCATTGACCAGCTTTTATCTTAGCCCTACCTTATTTTCCTTAAACTACATAATTTTTCCTACAAGCTACATTAATTTAGTACCCCCGTATTGTGGATCTCTCAATAACCTGACCATCTGTGATTTCCACTTTATAACTGTGTTGGTGTACAGCAGGGGTGTAGGACCTATGGGAGATATGTGTGGCAAATGTGGGTGGGGGCGTATGGGGTTATGGTGGTGGTGAGGAGGTGGGTGCTGGTTGGGTAAGCTCCACTCAAAGCTGTTGTAAACACCTCTAATGCACCGCTAAACTTGGGGAATCTCGTGTGTGTGTGTGTGTGTGTGTGTTGTATATGTGGGTCTACTGCACACAACAAACCGACTAATCCCTCATAAACCTACATTTTATCGCTTACCACACCATTAGCTGAGCTGTGGCATTCTGCCTGTAGATGTCAAAACAGAGAGACTACGAGAGTCTGTGGATTTCTTTGTTGCTCTCTGCATAGAATTCACATTTCCCTGGGCCTTGTTAGAGATGAAAAGAATTATGTCTTTCTCAGCAAGGAAACAATGTAATAGTAGCTGCAACCAGACTTTTCTTTTTTGTCTTTTTATGTAGCAAAAACTGTAAAACAACATGTAAATTTAGCAACTTTGAACTGTAGCTTTAGGAAATATACAGTTTTTTTTTGTTTTTTTTTTTTAGATATCTTTGTCAGCTATTATAAAAGTAAGCAATATTGCTGACAATATGACTACTTTTTGTTCAGAGGCAGTTTATACTGACACTGACCAAAACACTTTTTCCTCATCTGCCGGAAATAGACTACTCAAGAGAGACGTTAAGTTTTGCATCAAAATCTGCATAAGGTTTGATGGAATGATATGAAATTTTCTTATCAATAACCAAGACAAACATGCTTAGTCAAAGGCAGCATGAAGTATATTAGACTATCTACACTGGGGCATGAGTGACAGAAAGCAATCTCCTGTGACTTGAAGCAGGTGACTGAGCTGGCACTGTAACATCCCTGATCAACTCCATAGCAGGAACATGTTTGTGTGTATGTATGTGTGTGTGTGAGTTGCCTTCTATTTGATGCATTGTGAGGACCATTTTCCTAACACATACTATGTTGTGAGGACCCACTACTCCTTATGAGGTCCAAAACCAAGGCCCCCTTCAGAAGAAGTGTTGTTTCTGGGTTAGGTTTAGGGTGAGGAATGTACTGGTAACGGTTAGGTTTAAGGAAGAGTCAGGGTTTTGGGTAGGCTGTAGAAATGAATGGAAGTCAAGGGAACGTCCCTGCAAAGATAGAGAAATGAATGTGTGAGTATGTGTGTGTATGCATAGACATGACCTTACCCATCACTGCCTGTCTTTTCATTTGTTTGCGAGTCACTTCATGTGACACCAGGTCTGGTTGTTTGAACACATCTGTGTGCTTTGCATGTGTGTGTGTGTGTGTGTGTGCGTGCATACAAAATGTTTCAGATGCCACTCTCATACATCTCACAGCGTTTGTTT
>NW_006799950.1:2808421-2856860 GCF_000485575.1 Poecilia formosa
TTACTATGTAGTCGACTTGGTATTTGAAAAGTCTAAGATTATATTATGGTTTAGTTAAATACAAATAAATATATATATATATATATAAGGCTGTCATGTCTTTACAACTTCAAAAGTGGCATTTATTGATCTTAGATGTTTTTCTAAAGAGCTAGTTTTAAAATATCCCAAATATAAAGAGTTTGTAGTGGCTAAAATAACTATTGTAAAACACTTTTTTCTTTATCGGTCATTTTTTTTCATGACATATATGAACTTGAACTCATTAGGTCCCACCCAGTTAAAACAGGGAAACAAAATCTCAACGTAGGTCTTACAAAACTGCAAGGGCAAAGAGGCAGCTTTACGACATGAATTTCATGGTTAGAAAAGACAAGTTGCGTTCTGTTTGAGCAGAAATATCCCCGAAGTTTAGGAAGGAAAAACCATAGCATTTTGATTTTTAGTCTTATTTGAGTCAACAAACGTCATCTGTGTTTTCATATTGCCAAATTTAAATCAAAGAAATTAAAGTAGACACTGAGAAACAAAGCAGCTTCTGGCAGCATCTGGCTCATAATTTTGTATTTCATGCTAACTAATGCAAACTACTTCATTCTCAAATTCCTAAATCCCAATAACTTCAACGACCCTGATGCTGTTCAAGCTTCTCACAAACATAAGTTTGTAGTATTTGCAGCAGCAGAAGAGCAGATAACACACAGATTACATTGATTGCTTCTGCCCACTGTCATTGTTTTCTTTGTGATGAAGCACTGCTCTAAGAGTATCAGTAAAAGGGTAAACAAAGATGCCGTCCACAGCTTTCGTGTGTTTTGTAATTGCCCTATTTTCCCAACAAAGCAAATTCCGAGTTTGATCAAGGTGCTTAAATATGCAAAGACTAAATATATTTCCTAGAGAGACAGAGAAACACATCCTCTTCATCTTGACCTATGAGTCCCTCTACTTAAAACAAAAGAAGACAAAAACTGGAGTGACTTGAGGCAAGGTTAAAGTAAAAATCATAACAGCTTTCTGCAGGTGACAGCGAAAAAAGCAAACAAAAAAAAAAAAGAACATAGAAAACATAAGTGAATGGAGTTTGCATTTTTATGGGGTCAGAATCTGATTTTAGTATGACACATGGTAGTGCCTACTTTAACTTTTTGACTTGGCTGTCAGGAAGAAATCTGGAATCAGCTTTTATATTTATGACTTTGAAGTATTTATATGTTTTTTATCTTTTTTATCTGTTAGCTTGGGCACCTTAATGAGTAATCAACTCTCAACCCTTGAATTTAGAAAAAACGACTAATGTCACATTTTGAGTTAGCATTTGCACCCATCTAGTTAATCTTCAGATTTTTATGTTGAAGCAACTAAAATAGATTTTGATAAGAGTGTTTCTGAAAGTATTTTGAGCCGCTTATGAATCTAACACCCTCCCACCCCCCTGCCAAAAGATGTGCTTTCTTTCTTTGTTTATTTATTTTTTCCCTGTCAACCACTGAGCTCTTGTGAAGGCGTCCAAACATCATCGAGTCCTGACCAACCGGGAGTCGGTCAGGACTCCCATTTACTGCCAAGGAGTTGATCGATCTAAGTTGTCGTAACCCAAACCTTCTTCTTGTTAAAGCTTCTTAGAAATTTTGTTGATTAATCTCTATTTCATGTGCTCTAGAATGACCAATTTGTGCCTACCTCTTTTCTCTACCATACCATATCAAACAACATTCACTTTGGAAGCTCACCAGCCTCCACAAGAACTTGTATTTTAATTAATACAGCATACTTGCCTGTCGTGCCCATTATAAACAACAATCTTACTAGGAATTGAGCCATAAATCAAGGAAAGAGTCTGACTTTGGAGGTCCGAATTACAAGGAAGATCCCAAATGTCTGATCTTGAAGTTTGATTACTGGAGTGAGACAAACGGAGCACTCACCATCACCTGCCTGTCCTCCGTCACGCTCGGCCACTCCTAGATTTACTCCTTCAGAGACTGTTATCGCAAACCTACAAGTTAGAAACATTCCTTAAATTGCTTACCCACTTCAATATCCCCAAAGCTGCTCTGACTAATCTTTTCTCCTTCAAACCATTTCCTGACCATCGGCTGATTGTGAACTCTTGACTGTCTTGGTGCACAAGATCAATTTTTTAGCTCCCGTAATTTCATCTTTGTTAACTACACATTCGAATTCATCCTCTGTTCGCCCATAATTATAGTCTCCAACATGATAAAGCTATGTCAAGTTATGTATTTACGTGAAATTCTTAAACCCTTATAAAAAATGTGAACGCTATAAACACTCTAAATTGTTGTGGCCCACCAGCACAGCTTGAAAAATGACTGAAACGATCTATTCATTAAACGTACTTCCTAATTAACTGACTGCTTAGCAGAAATGCTTCTTTTTCCTTTGCACTCATTTATCAGAAAATATACTGCCGTAATGTAATTACATGTTAGATATCATGCAAAGGGGCACTGTGTTTTAAAAACAAATACATTTACTGCTTTTGTGTTTAGCTGATAGAATGTAAAAAAAATAAATAAATAAGACAAAAAGTATATCATCACATTCCTAAAATAAAAGCCTACATTTTTTTTATTTATTTTTTTTAGCCAAAAACATTATTTTTTACCTAAATTTTGTGGAAAGAGAATTGGTGATTTGTATTTATTTTTTGCCAAACTCAAGTCTGACAAAAAATTATATAGCAAGGTAACAATATGAAAAATGAATCAACAAAAGTTTCTACAATATATCCTTGTGGTTTTTAATGGCTAATCCATCAGGAGAGCTCAGCTTTTACTCATACGATGCTTTGTATAAGTGCAGAGCATTTATGTGCACAAAAAAGAAAAAATGTCCTTTCTAATACGCCATTGTGGAGAGTTAATAGAACAACCTCCTTCACTGCTGATAATCCAGGGTCAATATCAGTTGTGTAAACATTGTGAAACCCCATTCTCCACACAATCCTCAAAAGCAACCTGCAGGCCAATATTTGCTGGCGAAATCTATGAATGAGTAACCTTACCAGAACCAACAGATTGATTTATGCATTATGTCTAACCGGCAAAAAGAAAAGGGCAAAGTTATTAAGGCGCAAAAGCATTCAGTATGGGATGTTGTGACATTCACCAGTATAAGAAGCAAAGTTGATTTAAAGCCAAATGTGCATCCCTAAATGTCAACATGGCTCACACATGCTTTGGCTGATTTTATTACTATATTTAGATTCCAGACTTTGCAACAGTTGTGGGCAAAAGCCTTGAGTCTGTGAGCTTACTTTAAAAAGGATTAATATTCTTGAATCCCTCGAGCCTAGGTAATAACTTTATTGTCGGTATTGAAAAGGCTGTTAGATCCCACTGTGAACTCTGCTCCCTCGAGGAACACCAGCTGAAGAGACTGCAGTTGGACAGATAATGTTATCCCTTGAAATCCCCCATATTTGTTTGTATATACTTTATCTGCAGTTTTCAGCACTTTGAGTGCCAGGCTAATGCAAAGACTGATTAATCTGATGCTGGTATTTGTGCATAATGCGGCAACGTCTTTTATGCCTGCCATGTATGAGCATATTATGTCTTACAGAGATTACAGATTCTGGAAAGGCAGCTGGATGTGCTACATTTAGGAGTAGGTTAGCAACCTCATCCGTTGGTCAGTTTTTGTATCGGGATATATACAGCTCTGACAAATATTAAGATACCACTTAAAACCATCAGTTTCTCCGATTTTACTTTTTATAGGCATATGTTTTAGTAAAATGAACAATGTTCTTTTATTCTATGAACTACTGACAACATGTCTCCAAACTTCCAAGCAAAAATGTATTATTTATGTGCAGAAAATGAAAAAAATGGTCAAAATCACAGAAAAGATGCAGTACTTTCAGATCTCAAATAATGCAAAGAAAACAAGTTCATATTCATTTAGAAACAAGAATACTAATTTTTAACTCAGGAAGAGTTCAGAAATCAATTTATGGTGGAATAGCAATGAGGTTTTCAATGCAGTGTCCTCTTAATTTTTTTCCAAAGCTGCATATAAATATGTGTGTGTGTGTGTGTGTGTGTGTGCGAGTGCTTGTGTGTGCTTAATTTTGTGTGTTGTTTTGTTTATCTTTGAGACGATTTTAGATTTTTTTTTTTCACCTGTGAGAATATTTTTCTTCTGCTGCTCAAGACACTGTGCCAGCATGCATAATCTCCTTTACCCAGGAGAATGTTTGCTGTAAATAAAGAGACAAGGATCAGCAATTTTGTGTATCTTAACTGTGTGAGACTTAAAGTGCGCAAAAGCAAAGGAAAACCAGAAAAGAAACAGAGAAACAGAATAACAGTTTAGAACCGACTCTTGAGAGTAAAAAGAAGACGATCAGAGTGCGCCGGAAAAATTAGGTTTATTCATGTTGCCATCCAGAGTCATATGTGGCTACAATGAAGTAAACATATCTGCAAAGCCAACAGTACTAATGCAGAGGAACTACAAAATTCTCACTTTCCATCCTGCAACTTCAGTAACATCTTGGAAGAGTTACAGTGCTTTCACTAGAATTTTAAAAGACTTTTCCAAAGAAGATACTACCTTTATATAGCAAGTCTAACTGAAAGAAAAGTTATTGACGAGAACTTTTCGAGGATGTATTCAAACTCTTAGGTCTTGCCTTGTTGAGGAAGCAAGGTAAACAAAACAACTTGTTAAAAAAATGGATCAGTAGGTGAAGCTCCCAACTAGAATCAGCTCATGAGAAACAAAATGATACAATGGCATTTAAATTCTATCTTATATAAGGCAGAAATACTTCAGTTTCACTTGAAGTACCAGATAAAATTAGCGTAGCCGAGGGTCACAAACAAATGTAGAGATAAATTATGTTTCTTCTGCAACTAAATTCTGTAAAAGACATTGTCTAATCACCTTTGGCCTTACCTGGAAACCAGACTTAAGCTTCTGAACATGAAGTTTCTAAACCCCTGCTCTAAGCCAGATAATATATATAGAGAAAAGCACCTTATTTGTTTGTGAAAAAGAACTTGGAAGAGAGAGAAATTTGTCGTATTTTTGCATAAATGCTAAAATTGTCAATTCCTCTCGTCAAATTTAATCACTGGCAGCTGCTTATGTAAATACCCGCTGGTTGGAACAGTGAACATTTCATTTATTCCTGTGTCTTTATGCCTTTCAAAACACTGGTTTTTAATTTAAGCTTGAGCTGCTATCACACTAAGCCACATTCAGTTTAGACGGACGGAAAACGCGTTATCAGGACTTTTAGCCTTTCTGCAAACAATCCTTTTAATTAAGACTGTTCAGTTGTGCTCCAAGCTCATATTTACATGGAGATGAGTTAGGGTGAAATAGAGAATGCAAGGCAGAACAACAGAGAATAATAAAGAGAAACAAATCAGACCCAGTAGCGCCACCAGGCTCAATGCTATGTGGCTAAATAGCAAACAAATATACAGACATAAAAACAAACTAAATGAAACAAGAAAACAATGAATCAACACTAGATTTCCCTAATTAGGTCAGCAAGATTACAAAAAGCAGTAACTCTCCAAACGTCATTACGTCTTGCATTTATATTTTTTTATATTAAAATATGAATCAAAACTTACAAATATACTGTATCTCACATACACATGAGGCATGCTAAACACCACTTATGTTTTTCTTTTTACTTATTTTGTTTATTTTATTTTTATTTATTTTTTATTTTTTTTGGCACAGTGTCCAAGAATGTAGATATTCTAAAACATTACTGAAGATGAGTTTTTAGAAAGCAGATGATCATGTATGTAATTCCAGATGAGCCATCTGGATTATGGAGGGAGCCTTTTCTTTGTCAAGTGAGCCGACTGAGCCAAAGCCAAGGTATTATGGTATTAATAAGCACAGATTTCCTGTGGGAAAAGAGCAGTAAAAGCATCGAGCATGGCAAGAAACTCCATGGTTGCACATCATTCATTTCTGTGTCAGTTGAAGCAAGCAGGGCAACTGTCTACACATAAGGCCAAGCAGGTGCTTCGATTTTGATTTTTAAATGGAAACCGCATGCTGTCACAATACAGATAAATAAATGTTGTAAATAATGAGAAATGTTTTTTTTTTCTTTCTTTTCTTACTGATGAGACGAGAGAAACTTGCTGAATTTGGTGTGACTATCAGCACATTGGGCAACCGTCTTGCTTATCACTGTATCGATTTGCAATGGCAACGTCTGTCTGTTGAAGTTTCCTGTGTTGCTGAGGTTATTAGTCCTTCTCCATGATTCAAAGCTTTGAATATTATTTTATATTCCAATCCTGCTGTAAACAACTTTAACTCCAAGTCGTCTGCTGGGTTTCTTGTCTTCCTGATGCCACAGTTATGAGAATAAGTCACACGCAGCCGGGCTGAATTTATTTACATGGGAATATTTAAAATCATTTAACTGAATTGGGTTTTATTGCAGTTTACCAGATTAAAGCAACCTGCAGACATAATACATGTAACACTTTTCAGTTTCATTTGTAAGTAAAACAATAGATGATTCCTCCTTTCAATGTGGCATTTCCTTACATTCAGCTTTTTTGATTCAATTTGTATTGATTTTTTTTTTTTTTTATGAATTCCAAAAAACATAAATTGAGGTTTGTGCTTACAGTATCATATGACAATAACAGAAAACATTTAAGGAATATGTAAATACCTTTTCAAGACACAGTAGTAACTGAATCTGCATTCCAGATTCATGATGGACTTCATGAAGTCCATCATGAAGTCCATGATGGACTTCATGGACTTCAGTACCATGAAGTCCATCATGGTACTGGACTTCTGCTTTAAAATGGAGTGGACTGATTTGGATTGAAGTTGGATGAAAGATAATTCTGTATGATCGGACCGAATTGTTTTGTAAAGTATTGTGAGATGATATTTGTTGTAATTTTGCACAATTCATACGTGTGCAAAAAAAAAAAAAAAAAAAAAAAAAAAAAGAAGGTGACTGTTCTATACAGAAAATATTTTTTTTCTGAACCGTAGATGAATCATATAACCGACATTGTGTGGTTGACTTTGACTCAAAGCTGTGTGTGAAATCGACAAAATCCAAATAAAGTTTGATAGGATTAACTCATTTACACATTCAGCCAAATTAGCCCTGGATTCAGAATCTAAAGCCTCATTTAGAAATATTTTTAGAGGAGCTGGTAACGGCATTTAACATGACAGAGTCACACCCCATTCCGCATAATGTGGCTCTGCAAAATGTGCTAATAGCGGGGGTGCAAGGAGGGAAGCAGTGACTGTTTAAACAAATGCATGCCTTTAAAATACATTTAGACCAGGGAGTGGAATTGGTTCTGGCTGCCCTGCTGTTTTTCAATATGAGGATCATAGGGAGATCTACACATGAGGGATTTTGAATCAGATCTTCGTTTTCTCTGCGACAAAGCAACATCTTTTTTTTTTTCAGGATAATTCTCAAACACTCTAAGGAAGAGCATCTGTACTTTTTTTTGGTGCTGTATTTACATTTGTGATTTTTTTTTTTAATAACACCACCTAAGTGATTTAAAAATAATTGCTATTCAGCAAAACAAAGAAAACAGTCTAAACCAACGTATCAAGGAAAACACTTGAGCAGAAAAAGAGAGTGACGGGATCAAACTTGCCAAAGAATGCGTTTTTATACCGCATGCAGGAGATTATCTCAGTTTAACGCAGCAGAAGAATAACTGGAAGCTTACACAGTAAATGTGATTACCACTGCTCTTTATAAGATTTGTACACAGATTTTAATTAGATCCATCAACAGTGTGAGCGCTGTGTCTGATAAACTGGGTCATTCTTGCAAAGAAGGCCTTCTCGCTTATAGCAGAGGATTCACCCCGAGGAAGAAAACACACACAGCTGCTACTGCAGCAAGGCAGGAGAATCAGGAGGGCTGCGAGGGAGAGACAAGTGGACAAGAAAGCAATTCATGCTTGTTTCGTTGGTTAGACTTACAAGCAAACTTAAACGTTAACAAAGGTTCGTTTTGCACCGCTGGAATTTCTTGGAACTGGCACTTTTAGAGAGAAAACTAATTTCTAACGTCAGCGTGCAGGTGTCAGTGTGTGAAGGTGACGTTTATGTTTATTTATTTGCTTGATAATCGAGCCAAAATTTTATCTTTGACCACACATGAAGGTGCACTTACAGGAAAATCCCGAAGCTGTGTTACGACTTTTAAGTTTTGGTGTGCCTCTCGAATTATTAGTGGCCACGATCTGGTCACTCTCTGTGAACAATTCATATTCGACATTCTTTTTAAGTTATTTCCATGATTTTTTTGATGTAAATATTTCCCAGTACTGCTAATATGAAACTTGTTTACATCTGTTTTTTGTTTTGTTTTTTCCTATGTGTGACTGTTATTACAGAAGTACAAGAATTTGAACACATTGCATCAGTTTCTTCCTTTGTCTGTTGGTTATATCTGCATGCGCTGCATGCGTGAAGTGCAGCCCAACTTTCTGGGCATCGCATCCACTAATCAAGTCTAATCTTAGTCTTTTTCAAGCCTTCATCTTCATCTCTCTAAATGTGAGTGTGTGTGTTTGTTGGTGCATTCACACTCATCTCCCTCAGACAGCTGCTCCTGAATAAACATTGTTTACTTCCTAATCGAGCAGGGAGAGCACAGAGGGCCTGAACTCTCACTGTTACCTTTCGCACATGTACACACAAACAGATGAATATGAATCCCCATAAGCAAACACTAACTAATGCACATTCTTATTCACCGAATTAGAGAAAAAGAGCACACAGGTATACCTTTTATCAGATGTAATTATCTCCATATACTTCATTTGCATTAGTCTCACAGAGTTATTTGATTTATCAAGCAGTGATTGATAAAGTGTGTATGATTCATTATCTGGCATGCTTACCAGATAATGGATTATTTGTTTGTTGCCGATCTAGAAAAAAGAAAAAAAAAAGACCATATGAAATAAGCTGTATGATTCTACATCACCCAAAATTGCATAAATATGCAACAAATCTAACATAATAAAATTTGTCTCAAAGGAGTATAGATATACACTTACACAAATACAGATAAATTGATGAACATATGCCTAAATACAAACAACCTGGCTGCATTAGAGGCTTGGATGCACTTGGTTCTCCTACCGGAACAGATGGCCTGAACTCTGTAGGGATGATCACAGGGAGGATGGAGGTCAGGAACCAGCAAGGGAGAGACAGAAGGAAAGGGGTTCAGGGGAAAGGGGGGATGGGTGAACGAAGGAGAGCTAAAGCTGGAAGGAAGGGAGAAGGAATGATCAGAGCAGGTCAAATGTGATAAAAAAAAAAAGTAGCTTAAGAAGGAGTGATATTTTATGGGGAAAAAATTGAGGGTAAGAGGTCAACGGAGAAACAAAAAAGTTGAGAGCCTACAGTCTAACGGCTTAAAAATGGAACAAGAGAAATAGTGATCCAACAGAGAGTGAAGAAGGAGGGAGAAATCTATGCAGCAGATAAGCAGTTAGAACAAGGAGGATGGATATAACGGCAAAAAAAGAGGAATTGGCCGCGTGAAAAACAAGATAAGCTGTCTGAAAGTCGGAAACGAGAAAAGTATGGATCTGATGAAAAGATGGAAGTAAAAGACGCGACGGATAACAAAGACAGAAAAAGGAAAGATGGGACGGTGAGCTTACCAGATAACCAAACAAAAAAGATCACATCCAACAAGCTAGAGGTTGGTTGAATATATCAATTAGAAATGAAGCTCAAATAAGTAAAACTGTTTGAAAAAAAATATATATGTCACGGACACATAATGCCTTTTTTGTCATCGTCAGTTGATGTCATCAATGCACAACTGTGCGTATTTCAATATCCACGTGTCTTTTGTAATGGAAGATTTATTATTTCAAATAAAAGCTTTCCATAAATTTAGATATTTTGAATGCAGATGCCTTTTTTTTCTTACTATTATTTTACAAAGATGTGATGATCATTAACTTGACCTTTTCAAACCCTTTGAGGTGATATCTTTTACATTTTCTGAACAGCTGAGCAGTGAAGATGACAGTGTAACCAGTGACTTAAGCATAGTTAAATATAATAAGTCTCAGTCTAGATTTGCATTTTAACTCACTTTTGCACCACAAAAATGTTTTTTTCTTCAAATGCTGGAACACAATTCATTTAATCTTTGACCTCTACAGCCGACTGCTGTTCTGACAAGCTTCATGTTAAATAATAGAATGCATTTGTTATTATCTAAAGAAAAACTTGAAACATAAAAATGAAACTCTCTTGTTAATGTTAAGCCAATGCTGAAGTTTTCAAGTTTTGAAACAATGTGCTGTTTCGGAGGATGAGCTTCAGATGCTTGTGGCGTGGACAGCAGGTTTTATCTGCGTCATGATCCCGTAAACATTCGTTTTCAAATGACAGGTTTTTATCTAAACATGACACCGTGGTAATCCATTACTTTTTATTTTATTTATTTATTTTTTTTTATGTAATGTGATTCTTATCCTCCAGAACTGGACTGAGAAACAAAAGCGTGACCAACCTGAATACCTTTATCATCCCGTCTTTTTTGGGGGGGGGATAGTCTATCAGTATTCCACATCCACCTTGTTCTTTAGGTGATGCTCAGTGTTGTTTTTGTCCCAAACATGCTTCTTGGAAATGTTGCCCAAGACATCAAGTTTAGTTTCATCAGACCGCAACACACACTTCCTGTGGAAACAAAGGCTTTATGTCTGACAGGACATAAGCCTCCTTAGCCTTAGACATATGGACGATAAAGGAGACGGTTGTGAAATATACAACACAAGAATTTCTGCAAGTCCTTCAGTATTGTTGCCTGTTTGGTAGCCTCCTTCACATTTTCTCTCTGGGATTTTCAATAACTCTGGAGAAATGTGCAGTCTTTTGTAATATCCATTGTCATCCGAGATCTTCTCCAGCCAGTTTACCGAGGTAACGTTTTGTACTGCTCTCCTCGTTGATACATTTGTTCTATTAGATCCTAAAAGTCTCAAAGTATGGCTATGTTTTTAGGTCAATCAAATTAAAAATAATTGATTATAGGTATGGAAATAAATAAATAAATTAATTAATTAATTAAAGGCTCAGGGGTTAAATAGCTTCAGAAAATATCTGCAACATTGTCAATTTTTGGGCAGTGCTTTACCAAAGGAAACTTTGTAAATATATCTTCTAGTCTCCACAATTAGCCTGATTATCTGATTATCTATGATGTTCAACTTGATCAGTCAGCAATATTCTTGCTGATGTCTGTTCACTGTTCAGATTAGACCATGAGTGCCTCTTTCTGGTTTTCTTTTTCTTTTTTTTATGTTGTATATTCATTCATGCCATACTTAGAGGGTCAATTTCTGGGTCGTTCCCTTTGCTCAGCCTGCGCACATTGCAGACATGCTGAGTAAATCCCAACTCATCCACCTTTACAGCAGAGCTGTTTTCCTCCATCTTGCTTCCTCTCTAATCATCGCCTCAGGGGCCAATGAACAGACAACTGAGGTTAACATTCCCCGGAGAAGATGAGCGAGTGTAAATGAGGCTGAGGTGAAGACGACCAGGTGAAAAAGGCAAATAAAAGAGATGAGGGACGAGGCAGACATGTGGATAGTGTGGCCTGAAGGAGATTGGCAAAGAAAGATGGAAAGAAAGAGTGAAAGAGCGAACCTGAGATTTCCAATTTTGAGTCGGCTATGAACATTTTTTTTTTTTTTTTGTCTGATACTGCATGATCTCTGTTGCTATGACATTTTACCCTAACTGCTCACTATTATGATCAACATTCACAGAGAGTTATTATCTGTTTCCCTTTAAATGCAAGAGAAAAATAATTTGGGTCAAATTTGAATTTAAGATTGGGAAATATTTAATATGTAGTTGCAAATCAATAGTCAGTGATAATGTCTTCAAATTACTACATATCTTGATTAAGATATGCTTGAGTTATGGTAATTTCAGCCAAATGTATTTTTTTTTCTTAGATACTGGAGAAACTAACATGACAAACAAGCTATTTGTAGTTTTGATTCATGTGCATCAGTAAGTCACTCTGTTCTCTGACAGTGAACGTGGACTTCTATTTATGCTGTAAAAGAAGTTTGAAGAAGTACCTGGTTGTTATGAGGTATAATAACATTTCATAAGAGTTCAGCTTTAGAGGATTTAATTTATTTGATTATTTATGCGTTTGACTATTTATTTAAGTTATTTGCTTAAGCTGACATGACTCAGCTATGAAAGCAGCCATAGTGTAAAAAGTGTTTAGACTCTGTCAAAAAAAAAGTAATTTTTTTTAAGACTAATCTGACAGCTATCAGCTGCTACTGAAATACATGTCTCCACACTGAACCCCTTTATTGAATAATTTTTTTTTTAAAAATCAACTTTACTTCTGATTTTTGTTTGTTGGTTTTTGTCCATTTACTCCTCTTGTTCCCTCCATGGTGTCTTTTTACTTTGAGAGGGAATGATTTAGAGAGCAGTTAAACTGTTGAATGTTTCGACCATATAAATCTGCTTTACTGAATTTACTATTTCAAGGGAATAGCAAATGAATACTAATCAAGACAGGTAGATATATTAGAGTGCCATGCAGAAGTGCTCTTACTCCTCGATCCTTATTTATTTGTTCTATATGATTACATTTTTTTGTTGTCTTTCAAGGCACAGATCATGTCATACATCAGTGTAGCTTAACTTGGTCTTGAGTTTGTAATTGATTCCTCATGCATATGAGGGTCACACACAGAGACACAGAGAGGTCTTTATCCTCTATTTTCATCTAGTCCCATTAATGCAGTGCTGGCTCTCTGCATTTTAACGACTGACTTTCTTCCACACTTTACAGATTATTTTCTAAATCTGCTTTGCAACCAAATTACAACCTTCAGACATTCAATTAAACTTTTGTGTTTAAAGTTTTTGGCACTCAATATGGTCTCAGGCCCGACATGAAGACTTCTCTTGTATTTGAATACAAGAAAACAACTTGTTAGCACAAGTTCTCTCCATTTTACACACACATGCACACACACAGTTTGTACTTAGCACTATATCAGAGAAGTAATTATGTCAAAGTAATGTAACAGTCTGTTTTCTGACAATAACATGTATGTTTGCTTTGAAATATTAAAGTTACTGTATGCCTCTGTTTTCAGACTGTGCATATTTCTGCAGTAGCAGGGTTGCTGCGTGTCAACAGTATAATAATCCCATCCATATGAAAAAGCCCTGGGGCTGTAGAAGACAAAGTGCTACCAAATTGAGGCAGTCTGAACTGCTCTCATTTTAGCACAGAATGAGAATAGGAATCCCATTGTTTTGAACATACATAAATTCCTGCTAACACGTGTAATGGAGATGTAAAACACATTAAAAAGTAGCAAATTAAAGAGAGGAAATGAGAAAAAGGGTGAGGGTCATTGCAAGAGAACAATGAACAGGAAGTATGGGACTATCTTTAACAAGATGGTCTTTGTCACTCTCAGCCATTTTAGACACCGAGATTGTGTCATGCAGTGTTCCTCTTAAAGTTTACTCCTGAGGGAGTTTACATTTGCATTTTACAGGTTAAATGGTGTCTCTTGACTTTGAGAGGCGATAATTTAGAAAGCAGTTAAACTGTTGGAGAAAGTTTGACCATATAAATCTACTTTACTGAATTTAATATTTCAAGGGAATAGCAAATGAAGACTAATGGCGACAGCTAGATATATTAGAGTGCCATGGAAAAGCGCTCCAACTCCTTGAACCTTCTCACATTTTACAACATAACTAAGTGGATTGGACGCAAAAAGACACTTGCTTTTCAGCATTTTGACAAATAAACCTCTGAAAAGTGTGGCATGCATATCTATTCATCCCCCACCCATTGCAGATACAGCTATGGATATAATGTAGCTATCAATTCTCTTTAGAAATCCCGTAAATTATAAATTGTGTTCCCCTATGTGTAGTTTAGTCCTGGCATAAATGCAGCTGTTCTGCGAAAGCAGCAGACGTTTGCAGAAGGCATTAATGAATGATTACCGTCACAAAGAGCATAGTGGACCACATCAGACCGGACAGGAATAAAGTCCCAAATGAAATTAAAGCTACAGCATGCAGCTTTAATAAAAATGTGCTAAAACTAATACCATGTTGTGAGAGTATGAGAAAGATAATCTGTCTCATACAGAGACAGATTATCTGTCTCTGTATGAGACAGATAATCTCTGTCTCATACAGAGATTATCTGTTTTCAAGATTTCAAAATCTTGAAAACTTGAAAACTATTGTGCTACAATTGCCGTCTGAAGAACTACACAGCTCCCAGTCAAAAACAACAAATCAGGACAACATGGAGTGTCTTGGTGCTGTCAGTCAACTTCTTGAATGCGCTGCTCAGTGTGCTAATGGCAGAAAAGTAACTTAACATTGTACAAAAACTGTTTATCTGCCTTCATCAGTGGAAATGGTAACAAGCCTGAGCATTCATGACAGGCTCCTTTGTGGTGAACAAGCTCATAACCAAGGGGCGAAAAAAGGGAGGATGCAAGCAGTGTGTGAACACAATGGTGATTGACAGCGCTAAGATCCTCCTACAGCGGCAGTCTGCACTCGGATTGGTTGAAAAATACTGGAATCTAAACTTCCTATTGGCCAGGCAGACTACCTGGCTTCCCTGAAGGAGGCATCCCCATTTTATGTGGGTTACACACACACAATCCCAAATCCCTTCAACACAATTCAAACAAACGACAGGTTTTAAGGATATCGCAGTTCAATGCATACTGATGCGCCAAAATGGACCAGTCAAAGTCAAGAGTAAATGGAACTGAAAATCTTGAAAACTTGAGAACTATTGTTCAGACATGCTTGTGATCTGGCAAGACTGAGCTTGAGCTACTTTCCAAAGAAGGTTGGGTAAAAATGTCAGTCTCTAGAGGAACGGAGCAGGTAGAGAAGTGGTTCTTCATAGTATTGACTCTACAGGGTGGTACAGCAAAAATATTAAGTATTGTTGGTCTAGTTTCTAATGGATACAACTTAGTACACTTGACATAAAACAAAACTAACTTCAGCAAGCTATTTTAGTTTGTTTTAGGTCAATAATTCTTCAGCATTGACACGAACGTCTAGTTTTATTTATTTTATCTATATATTTTTACTTAGAGCTTACATAACAATGGCATGCTTTCTTTCTTTCTTTTTTATTTTTTTACTTATTTTGACAAGGGTATATTTTACAGTAGGTGTGATTGTTTATAAATGGACAAAGCACTTCTACAGTTTCATGTGAATTTGTGATTTTGACAACACAAAATGTAATAAAGTTCAACGGATGAGAGTGGTTTTGGTATAAGAAATCATATTCATCAAATCTCCATTTCAGATGAGCATGGTACGACTGACTATACAATCCCAACATAAACCTTCCACTTGGTTGTACGCAAAACAGGCCACCTGCAAAGTATATAAAAAAAACAAACTGCTTGTTTTAATGGCTACACATAAAAATCAAATGTGCAAACAATCTGTCTCTTTGATTGCAAGTACATCCTTGTTAGCTCTTTAAAAAAAATAAATAAATAAAAGGAAAACATCCCTCAGGGCAAGATGCTCCAAATACAGAAGTAGAAAGTGACTCCGTGACCTCTCCCAAAACTCACAGAGGTTGCAGGTCAAAGGTTGGAGCTCATCTCCATCTCATCTCTGTACTCGACCCTCATTGAGTGGGACATGTTTTGTTTTCCTGTGGCCCCGGGGCTTTCATTTCTCTGACCTGATATGCTGTCGCATATCCTGCCTATATTCTTAAGCCACGCCCCTTCCATCCTGTCCCCCCCTCTCTCCTTTATCCCTAGCTGCCCTCAAGCCATGCTCTGTCTAATTTAATTAGTCACACTCACCTTTTTTTAAAAACTAACCCTACCATGAGTCTGTTCTGCATTTACGCAGGGTTTTTTTTTCTACTTATTGTTTACTCTTGTCCAGCCTCGTGTTCTGCTGTTTCATTTTAGCACACCCAAAGGAGCTGCTGCAACCCAGGCACTAAGTAAACAAGAAAGTGGGATTAGGCATTCGGAGGCTAATAACGCATAAAATGAATTTTTCTTAGTAGTTTGTTTTAGTGCTTTCAGATAAGACAACAAGAACTGAACTAGGAGAGAAACAATGTAGATCACTCTCAACAAACGCGTGTTAATGGAGAGTTTGGCAGGATGGTGGATGATAGAGGAAAAGACACGTGGGTGCCAAAGTGAAAGACAATGAGCGCCCCCGTGGTTTTTGACATAGGCAGTTATTAGCTGTAAAATTTTAGTCATAGTCATAGAAGACATCTAGAAGCATACATTGACACTTAGTTTTTATGAGAACAGGGCAATTTTATTTCAGACAAGAGAAAATGACATGCAAAAAACTTTTTGAATTCAGTAAAGCTCAATATTTTATTTATTTATTTTTTTTATTTTATTTTTTTTCCAATTTTGCCCCTTCCGGCAAATTCCCAGCCAACACTCTGACATTGCCACATGATAAGTTCTGGAAGACAAAGAAAGCTGTCAGTCACATGGCTTATTCACTAGCTTTGACATGCATTGTTATTTGAAACTACTGTCAGACAAATTAGACAGCACACATATACCCTTTCTCATGCACGCGTGCATGCACACATAGAAACACACACACACACACACACACACACACACACACACACACACACACACACAGAGTATGTGTTTCTATCTTCAAAAGGATTTTCCATTGACTCCCATTTATTTTTCACTTATTTACACAGCCTCGCCTGTGTAAATAAGGCCACCCTAAATCTAATCACTACCAGTGCATGCCTAACCCAAACCCAACCCTTAATTCAATTCACACCTTAGTCCTAAACTTAAACCATAATCCATAAGTTCATTCCCACATCGTAGTATGTGTTAGGAAAATGGTCCAGACAATATATCAAATACAAGGCCACACACACACACACACACACTCACACGCGCACGCCCAGTCTTCCTAATCATCTGACAACAAGGTTCCCATTGTGCCATGTTATGACTTTGTACAGCGACCAACCACCCAAAGGGTAGCAGCATCTTTGAATCAAAGACAGATACGTGCCTCTTAGGAGCCAGATATCACAAGCGAAGCATGTGGGGTTGGAGGAATACAGCTGTAGCCACAGACCATGTTAGTCAGCTGAGACATTCCTCTTTCCATCACTCCCCTTGACCTTCGCCAAGTGCCAGATGGATTAAAGTGATGTTCAGAAGTCACAAGATGATGTGAATTATTCTGAAAATTATTTCCTTCAAAATAACTCTGGAAGCTTTGATCCAAATAGCAAACTTTTTTTTTTCTGTCTCTCCTTTTTTAATTCTCATAGACACATTTTCAGCAAGTGTATGTATTCTTCTTTAATGAAGAATAAGATACACCATATTCTTCATTAAATTATTTCTGATCTTATTTACTCAGTGAGTAATCCTGAGTCCAGTGGAGCTAGGACTCCACTCTGGAGTCCTAGCTGGTATTTGGTATTCTGACTGAAGGGCTACAAGACAAAGCATCCTAGTTATGGGTCGTCGTATTCTACAAATATTTAAATCATGCAATGTATGCTGGTGGCGGATTTCTGTGTTGGGCAATTTGTGTAATGTGTTTATATTTTCCTGGTTTTGATGGTAAAATTTAATTATTTTTCTGCCTTTTATTTTGCACCCTGTCCGTTTACAGCCTGTCAAGAATTGAACTTTGATTTACATATAAATAAGTAAAATAAGCTGTACTTTGTGTAAAAAAAATCACTCCCTTGCCATGTGATTGCTGAACTTGGGGAGAATGTAGCTGCTGAGTTTAGTGCTTGAAAGGCAGCGCCCCATTATGTTATGAATACATGCATTGTAACAACACAAATGACAAACGCAAGTGAACAATGCAAGACAAAAAAAAACTGTTCCTAATGGGATTTAGACTGAAGACTTGGTCTCAAATTGTGTGTAGAGTGTTCTTATTGGTAGTTATGTCTGGTTCATTCATCCATACCCAAATGAATTTCGAACATTTGAAGTGTAAGTAAGAATTAAAAAATGTCTTTCAGGACAATACAGTTTTCTGCTTCCCTGTTAAGTAATCTCCATCTTGAATATGTTAAGATTTGTAGCAGTGAGATCCACATAACAGGACAAGAACAGACACAAGTCCATTATCAGGGCCCAAGATTATATCACTAGTGACTTCCACCAATCCTTTTAGCGCTATGATGAGCTCGGGATCTGCACTGAAACTATGCAAATGTGTCATTACTGTGTAAATACTCACACTCCTCATTAGTAACTATTTACTTAATTTTAGATAAGATATATTAGACAGAGGTCTGTAATTTATTAAGTCATCTTGATAGAGAGGATGTTTAAATAAAGATTTAGCATTAAAAGCCTCCAAATCAGACCAGGTTTTCCCCAAAATGTTTGCCAATTATCAAGCCCCCAACATTCTTCACTTGATGACAAAAACTCCCGATCTCAACAGCAGGCCAGGGTCAAACTCTTCCAACAAAGCTCTGTGTGAAGTGTTGTCTGATTGGTCAGAGATTTGATGGTGCGTTTTATGTCCAAATGAGCTCAGACAGCCATGTTGATGCTGTCCACTTCCACCAAATTAGGTTATGCGTCAAGAAGAGCACCCAGATTTGGTAACAGACATAATGCACACCTGTATAATGAAACGCTTCAGACACCAAAACTAATTTACTTTGGACAGCAGCTATAAGTCTCAGTATCTGATATCAGGTTGGGCTCAAAAAATGCACCACTCTAACAAACTGAACTAATTCAATTTGATATGGTTGTCAGCTATTGTCTTAGCAATCCAATAACACACTTTTAATATGTACCATCATCTACATTTGTTTGAGCTGTGATTAAAAGCCACCACTTGTAAATCACATAATTATAGGAGAAGTGATTATAATGTTTTGTGATGTGAGTTCCAATTTTACATAAAGGCAAATCAATATGCAGTCTCTCACCAACTCCACTGGCAAGTTAATTGTCAAATCAAGTAAACTAAATAGGTTAGGATAGCCTTGTGGGGTGTATTATTGGCTTGCTAGAAGTTGGATTTATTGGTGTGTACTTAGTGGCAATGTGGAAAGCCAGTGTACGATGCCTGAAAGAGAAACAAGTATTCACACCCATGGATGTTCTACTCTTTTTGACTTTTACAAATCAACAATTTTGCTATTTTTCAAAACCAAAAAAAAAAAAAAAAAACTCCCTTAAATTTAAGACTGAAAAATGATGACAAACAGAAATAATTTACATATGTGACAACATAAATATTCACCCCCTTTAAAGTGATGGATCTAATTGAACGGAGGTCCGGCCAACAGGTGCCTGTAGTCACAATAAGTGGAACAGAGACAGAGTCCAGAGACTGTGTCTCAAGCGATTGTAGTATAAAGACACCAGTGTCTGGGACGTCCATTCACTGGTTAATCTGTATTCTTGGCTACCGTGAGAGCATGAAGACAAAAGAACATTCTGAGCAAATCCGAGAAAAAGGGTACTGAAAAGTTTAGGCCAGGGGATGGATACAGAAAACATTTCTCAAGGCACTGAACATCCCCCGGAGTTCAGTTAAATCCATCATCAAGAAACGGAAGCAACATGACACCTATAAATCTGTTTCTCACAAACTGAGTGACACCTACGTACGACTGTTGCCCACGTTCTTCATCAGTCAAAGCTTTATGAGAGAGCGGCAGTGACAAAGACGCTATTGAAGGAAACTGATATCAAAGACAGTTTGCCAAAAGGCTTGTGGGAGACGCTATGGTCAAGCGGAAGGACGTTCTTTGGGCTGATGAGACCAAAAAGGAGCATTTGGGACTACATATCAACAGAAACACACACCATGGCCACTGTGAAGAGAATGGTGATGGATTTGAATCTTACAAGTGGAAACGACAATGTGTATTATTCTGTTTGCCACCCCCAAAAAATTAAAATAATAATTTAATATTTATAGTATAACAGGGTCATTTAAACATGAAGTCCGTCAAAAAACAGTGCACTACAAACATTTGTTCAGTGATGTGTGATCTTGCAGTAAACTATACAATTATGCTAACATTACTTTGACTATAACTAAAGAACACTTATAGCAATAGCCTCTCCTTCAACATACTTTACAGAATGTTGAGATGCTGATTTTTTAAATTCATTTATTTATTTATTTGCATGATCTGTGGCACCAACTTTCATAGTCTACTGTACATACTCAGTGATTTCTCACAGGCTGGGCTCCAGGAGTCTGCATTAACACAAGAACACATAAGCGATTCACAAAGGCTGTAAGCAATTTCACACCTTTTCGTCTGGCTAACCTGGTAGAAATAGAAGGACGAAACGGAAACTGTGTCAGTGTGTCCTTTTCCGGCAAAGAAGCTTTAGGAGGCAGGGGAAAGTGAAAGGGGTAAAGGAGGATGAAAAGACATTATGACAAAATGTGTGCTGGAGCTTGTCCTGTATCGATCCACTTCGTTGAAAGCCACATTCCAGCTAAAGCTTTCCTGTTGGGGACCCAAAAGGAACATCGGACTGTTTATAAACACAGTGTGAAAGCTGGCTGTCTTCTTGGGTGTGTGGTTTCATTGCCATAGTTAGACAGCTGACTTTGCCAGTGCCCGTGGCCACTGCCAGTGTTCCAGCACTGTCAGATCAGCTAACAGATGGCCTTCAATGGGCTGGTTATTGCTGCAACGTCTTGAGAACCAGATAAAATGCGATGACAAGTGATTTGAACTCAGACACACAGCGACAGCAGAGAGGGGCGTGGCTCTGCAAGCCACAGCAAAGATATCGAGGCGCAGTGGAGATGTAAATGTATGATTTTAGCAGATTTGGAAACAAGAAGTGAACGAGATATCATGGTTCGCTGGCAAAATGTTGAACAAGTGGGATGAAGAAGAGAAGTAAAAAAAAAGTGACAAGATAATCGAGAAATTGTGATAGACAGGTAGACAGTGGAGTTGAAAAAAGACAGCAGGAGACAGGTAAACGCAAAAATGGTGAGTGCAAAGGAGGAAAATAGACAAGTGCACTCCAGACAGAAAAAAATGTGGAGATGGGGGAGAGCATGAAAGAGGTTATCTGCTGCTAGGCAGGGGAATGATTGACATCTGAGGGTTTGAAGCTTTGACAAAATAATCTGATACTGTCCTCTTTACACAATCAAACGTCTTTTATACATCTTCTTGGGTTTCATGCTTGCCGGACAGCGTCTCTCTCCGTTGTACTCATCTATTGATTATCTGCTAGATATTCAGATCTGGCTGCTATGTCAGCATGGCAGATCAGGCATCCTTCTTTCCAGTCATTTCATGCAAGTCTCTGTGGGCAGCTTTGAGAAATTCACTTGCATTATGAAATACAAGCCCAAATGTAAAAGCCTGCGCTCGAGCATGTACTAGGAATACTCAGGTCCCACCAGAGTGAAAAAAAAAAATAAATAAATAAAAATTGTTGCTAGAACAAGCGGTTTCAATGTTAGTGCAGGAGGGAGTAGGCGTTAGAAAATTGAACTACAGCTCATCAACAAGTTAAGTGAGCAAATTGTGCTTTACAAACTAGGCATGAGATACGTGTTTTACAACAGTACTGTGTTTCCTCAAGCAAAAAAAAAGTAATGTTTCACTGGAAAAAGTCACGTAAGTCCAATTCATTTCAGTCGTAACAATGTTTACATTTAATCTAACAGCGTAATGTTCACTTTGATTTAATAATAAGACAATTCCGAACAAGTGCCAGTCCTGAGCATGGTCTGAAAGCAGAGAGGAATGACTCAGTTTTGAAGGAAAGGAATGACACTGGGTAATCAGCCATCTTCCATAATTGGTAGGAAATATATAAAGAAGAACATACATAACAGAGACCTCTACTTTTTAAATACCAATGCTTTTTGAAATATAAACTCACCACTCACTTTTTTAGGTCCACCTGTCCAACTGGTGGTACACACAGCGCTGTCTGGCCTCGTGAATCTTGAATTTTGCCCAAACAATACAAATGGTGGTGTTAGAATTCAGCATAAACAACATGAAGGCCTGGGTCCTTTTTGCCTTCTACCAATGATTCCAGCTGTCAGAGACAATGGCATATATGTGGTGTGGATGTTTTTTTTTTTTTCTTGGCATACTTTGGGCAAAACCCAACCTGTTCAAGCACATTGTACCCATAAAAAAATAAAAAAAATAATCCGAGTGTGTTTCTGACAGAATACAGAAGATACAAAATCTTTAGCAGTAGTGATGTCAACAACAATAAAATGATCTTCAACATTACAAAGATCAGATCAGTGCAGTAATCTTACAAGTCGGTTTCTTTTTTGTCCCATATGTTTTTATCATGTAAAGAACTATGACCTCCCTTGTTGCTGAAATGTGTTTAACAAATAAAGTTGACTTAACGTTATTGAACTTGTCACAACCCCAGTCGAACAATATTGTCAGGCAGTTTCTTGTTGCAGCTCCAGCGTCCACTTTCACCAGCATAATTCCTTGAAGGAGCCAAACCATAACATGCCTATAATCCAGCCTGAAGAGAGGAAAAAAACTAAGAAGATGGAAAATTAGGGAGATCCATAAGTCTGTGGGATGAAAGGGAAAGTGAGAATGTTTCTTTTTTTCTCTAAAAGGAAACTTTCACCAAAGAGCTTGTCCCGCTCTCCATAGAACAAGCAATGAGCTCTTTCTCCTCCCTTTTCTTGCCCACCATCTTCTTCTCTCTTCCTCACAGCACAATAATTCTAATTATGTTCAGACAACTAAACATGCCAGCTCTAACGACGGCACAGATATGCTGAAATTGGCTCATTTGCACAATAATAAATGTAGGTTTGAGCCCATGGAAAGCCTATTAACATTTAAATGATACAAGGACGTTATCTGTAAAGTGTGTGCTTATCCAGGGTGGCTTTCTGCCGGGATGTGCAGAGAATGATCAAACAGCCATGTGTCTGCCTATCCCGCATTCCTCAGTGCAACACTGACAACCCTGCTGACAGCGCTTTGTAATTGGCGAGTAAACCGAGGCAGAGGTAGTTGGGAAGGAGGTGGCATAGAGAAGCACACAGATCGGCATCGTGTGGAAGGGGAGGGAGGAGGTGGGAGATCGAGGAGAAAGATATGGGAGATGTTAAGTTGCAGGGCAGAAAGGTTATAGCAAAAGCGTTAATAAAAAGAAAAGGAAGCAGAGGTCTTCCTCGTGTCTCTTCAGTGTTTAAAAGTCAGCAAAGATGTTGCTTGATATCAAATACATCAGGGAAACACAAGCGTGCAACATTTTGAAAGGATTGTTTGCTGTTGCTTATCCGGATTTCTAAAAATGAGCATGGTAGCAAGACAGTTTTCTTACTGAAATGCAAAATAACTTTTGTTTAACCCCCCCCCCCCCAAAAAAAAAAAAACATAATCTGCAACACCTAGGCAACAGCTGCTGTCTCTGTCTTTCCAAACTGACCCCTGTAATTATGAAAGTCTGCATGTAGACCTAAAGACCCCTGGTATAAAAGCATTGCCATTTTCTTTGTTATTACTCATAGGGCCTTTAACTTTCTTAAGCATGATGACATGCAGCAACTCTTGAAATGCCATGTATTTTGGGAAATGACACTAACAAAAAAAAAAAAATACAGAATAGAACTTATTCTAAAGCATTATGTTGGTGTTATTGGAGAAAATTGTGAATATAGATTAACATTTAACCCTGTTAGCAGCAATTACATGCGTTTCATACTTACATATGCAATGCCTGATATATAGCAGGTCAGAAAAGTCTTCCTTCTGCTTTAATGTTGAAATAATACAACCAGAGTACTGCATTTTGAATTTGAAGAAAAAGATATATAGTTTTTAAATTATTATACAAATGAAAATCTTAAGTGTGCATTTATTTTTTACCCCTTTTTCAGTTCCTACAAAGGGATTCTTGGTTCTTTTGTTTTATGCCAGTGTAAATTGAAATCATGTGAATCATAAATTACTGCTTAAAGAGAAAGCAAGGGGCTTCTGTTTTGAAGCATTAGGCATCAAGACCTTTTTCTTCCCATTTTTTGATTCACCAGACAAAAAAAAAGAAAAAAAAAGAAAAAATGAAGAAATAATATTTCTGAATGATCCACATAGCCACAACAGAGAGCTACAGCCCTATGGCAAAGTAATTATGATTACAAAAGTAGTTGGGCAATTTAATTACATTAAAAATATAGCATAGCAGTTTAATTAAAAATACCTACATTCTGTGTTTTCATTTGAGGGATTTTTTTCACTTTCTATGCTGTCACATAAATACTATCCAATCAAATTTAAAAGTTTAATATATGCCCAAAATTCTGAAATTGTGTGATTAAAATGTGTGTTTTTTTAATTTAATCACTGTCATATTTTAAGGCGCCTCAAATAAATTAGCCTGCTCAAACCAGATGACAATTTGTTGCTGTCAAGGTGTTATGCGGTGCTGATGTTAATGTTCCTCACCGCGGTTTGTAGTGTCAGACTGTCGGTATATAGACGTCGCTGGGTCAAATTAAGTCTGCATGCAAAAATAGTCGGAGGATTTGTGACAAACACACACACACACACACACACACATACACACACACACACACACATGCACAATGGTAGGCACACACATACTCTTTCTTCACTCCTCTGTTTCCCTCTGGTGGGAAAGCAGTTTACCTCTTCAACCCTCATTACCATACCAATAGCAAGAAGACACTGAAGGCTAGTTTGTCAAAGGTATTTTAATTACCAATTAGAAACTTGGCTGCCTGTGCATGAGGTTGTTCAATACCTTTTTTTTTTTTTTTTCTTGTGAAACACGTACCACACATACACACGCACACATATATAAATACAGACCAGAGTGCAAGGCTTCCTGGTGCCAAAGCCTTGATAAACAATGTCCTATTCAGCTCCATATGAATAATTAAGGGTCGAGTATTGAGAAGAAGCAACACTTATTTGCCGAGAATAGCCTTGTCAATGGGAGTGTAATACTATTACAGAGATGCCAGAGGAACTTATGGTTTGACATTATCTAAATGGCACGGTTACAAAAACCATAAACAACACATAAAAATCCTTTGTGTGCATTGTGACACATGAAATGACATTCATAAATAATACACAAAGTGGATAAATACTGTGGTAAATATGAAATATTGATGTGGATTTGACAGGGAAGGCATGTGATGTCCCCATTAGAGCTGCTGTTGTGTTTGCAACCTGTAGCTTTTAGTGTATTTAAAGAATCTTGTCATAACAAGAGTCTGCTTAACTGCACAAAAATCAAATGCTCACACAAGACTACCAGGGATACTAACAAATCTTCTCATTCATGGGTTAACAGTCACTTGGTTCTGATAAGGAGAGTAGTTCTGATGGCTTTGTAGGAGAGCGTTAGAACCCTCCAACACAAGAAGTACACACCACACCTTAGTGGAGAAAGAAGGTCAGTATATTTAAAAGAGTTCACTGCAAAAAAATAAATTTACTGCGAAAAGGGTCATTATTCTTTCGAGGAAAATAACATTTCAGCCTTCATAACACACGTAACATTTTTACAAGTGCTTCTCTGGAAATTCAATGGCAGAAAAATACACTTCTTAGCTCTAGTGTCCTTTCAGTTCCATGAATGGAAGACCTTTTCAAAGAAGGCACTAACATATATATATATATATATATATATATATATATATATATATATATATATATATATATATATATATATATATATATATATATATATATATATATCATCTCAAAAATGTGAAAAAAAAGAAAATCCTTTGACTAATTTTCTTAAATTTGCTCCTACCATTTCTTTGGCAGGAAGCTTTATGCAGAACCAGTGTTTAAATGTAGAGAAAAAAAAACAAAACAATGATGTTTGTCCAGGTGGGCAAGGCAGGTGTGAGATGTCTGCGGATCATCATAATAACTTAATAAAAGTACACACAGTATTTCTGACATATGCTTTTCCAGAACAATAACACTCAGGTCTATGGCATGAGCTGCTGCATCTTTCACTTGTGATTACTCCAAAACTATTACAAATTATTTACTAAACCGGAAGCTTTGCAGCTATTGATATCTAACTCACATTTTCTATTAGGCTTTTGAGGAAAGTCATAATTTGTCTTTTTTTTTTTTTTGGTGATGCCTTTGACATACATAATGCAGCTATGGTTGCCTTTTTTATGCCCGTCTACTTTGTGCTCTTTGACTTGATCCGTCAGATTTATACTTTACCCCGCGGACTCAGGATAATCATCAGCATGTCAAGAGTCATTCAAGAAATGATTCCCCTCAAAGAAAATTAATCTCCTTTTCCATAGTGATGCACTTTGTTAATGTTGAAATGAAAATTGTTCGATTTGATCTGCAGTATTTATAAATCACAATGTCAGTGGTAAAAAAAAAACAAAAAAACTTTTACTTTAGCAGGGCATAGCCATAGGCAAAGACTAAGGAACCTGCCCTTAGGTTTCAGAAATTACTCCACTGAACAACAACAAAATCAGAGCATTGCGTCTAACGGGTAACAGCTCACATGTAGTGCAGCTGAAGTAAAAATATTCAAGGCCCGTATAGCCTGAAGCAGACTTTAAAGAGGGCATACGATGTTTCAGAAAACAGAATTTCGAAAATGTTGAAGGGCAGGAAACAGAAATAAATGATGAACATATTTTCGTTTGTCTTTTTATTTTTTTTTAGACATGGTCACTAAAACAGCCAGACACAACCGTATTTGAATGATCACATAATAATATTTCTATCAATGTCTGGATTTCTCTCATGCTAATCAAATGGTTGTTTATGGGCAAAACAGAAGAAAAAAAAAAAGCAGTTTTGTAGTTTTTGATGAACTTCAAGTCTTTGTCGTACTGATCACAATTTAATCTTAGTTTTCTTTTTCTTTCTGTAGTCTGGATTTTCAGGTGTTCTAATTACTTTGTGTTGATCCCCGTTTCTGAGGTTTTATTTATTTTTTTTTTTTTTTTGTTTTAATATTTCCAATGTTTTCGTAGTAATGGTTTCCCTGTTCAACATATTGTTTTACTCACTATTTTCTCCTCCGTTTCTTTCTTCAATTCCCTGCTCTCCCACAGCTGTTTTTCTTTCAGTAATTACACCGCCGGTAATCATCCTTTGTTCTCTTATGAATTTATATCTGTTTACTAGACTGCCTGTTTTTATTTTTGGGGTTATTTCCTGTGTTTTTTACCTTTTGCCTGCTGCTCACAATTACTCTTTATTTTTACACTTCTAGACATTTCTGATATCATTAAATAAATAAGATTTTCCTATCAGGGGTCCTAAACAAGAACAAAACATTCAATAGTCTCCACCTTTGGAAGAAAAAAAAAAAAAATCTGTCCATGGAATGTGTGATTTCTCTCGGAAATCCAGGGGAAGTTGTTCTCCAAATTATGAAACAACTAGAAATTTGTATTGAAGTGAAGGAACTACCTAAAGCAAGGCGAGACAAGACAAAACGCTTAACGCTATGGCCACAGTAGAGCCGACAAAAACCTGAGTTCCGTCTAAGAAGAAGCAACATCACCATCATCTTTCGCGGTGGGTTTGGTGTCCTTTCAGTGATGAGCGGTGTTGTGGTCCCAAAGATTCCAGCTGGATTTATGGCCCGCAAGTTTAGTTTCGCTATCCTACGGTCTGGTGAACCAACACGAAATCTCCCAGAACCTTCTTTAATTAGTGCCACAATAATTTTTATGTTGATCACTTCTGGGATTTTGTAATAGTCCACAGGTTTTCTGTGTTAATTATCGCTGCCATGTTAGTTCATTGCTTTGTATTTAGTCATTTCCGAGGTTCTGTTTGTGCATTTAGGTTATCCTCTTAAGTTAGTCTTGTTATTCCTTTGTGCTTTAGTTCAGTCCCCTCTGTGTTCTGTGGTAATTAGTCTCCTTCCCTCATTGCCTCAACATTCTTTTCTCACATGTCCCACATTCCCCTGATTAAGATCACCTGAATCCAGTGTCATTGTCCACCCTTTCCTCAGCATGTATGTTGACCTAACACCCTTAAACAAATAGGTCTTTTTGATCCTGTGTACTTAAAGGGCGCCAAAGTGGAAAATTCTGGAACATCTGATTCCGATAATCAGATTCACTAAAAGACACAGCACATCTGAACCAAACAGGACTTAAAGCTGAAACTGACTCAAAAAAGGTGCGTCAGTAAAGATTGTAGTTAGGGGTGTGAACACAAGTGTTTTATTACAGGGTTGTATTTCTTATAATTTACTATGAAACAAATTGGTTTGTTTTTAATGATGTTATACCAGAAAAAAAAATGACATTCAAGGTAGATAAAGGTTTGAAATTGTTTGTCTCGCCCTAATTATGACATTACAAAAGCCTGTCATTTTACCAGAGCTCTTCATGTTTGAGTAAGTTTGTATAATTTTGACCCTGTGTGTCAAACTCGCGCACCAGGGTCTTCTTTTTTAATTAAAAGTGCCGTTGCAGTTGTGTACCATGCTATTAATTATCCCCCGAACAAGAGTGTTAAAGAAAGACTCATTGCTGTAAAAACACCAGTATTCCATCACCAAACCTTTCATCAAATTATGTTTTTGAATCTTTCTTGAAGTTTTAAACGTTTCGCACAGGCAAACAAGGATGAATACAGTCTTCTTGGCTGAGCTAAAGAAAAACCCCATTCTTTTTTTGCACAGTATATCAAACTAAATAGATTCTCTTTGACAGTTTAGTCAAGAAAGTGCCACAACTTTTCTTCTCTGATCAAACAGAGAAGAAACTCCAGTTGGGTTCCAGTGAAAAGAGTAGGGCTTATATTCCAGACTTTTTTAAAAACAATGCTTTTTTATATATATAAAATCCTGACACATGAAAATACATATTTTAATTGCTTTACATTTAGCAAGTCCAGTAGCATTCTAAAAAAAAAAACTGTTTTATTACTTATTAGGGTGTTATTGTTATTCATAAAAATGACCTAAATTAAAACTTTAATAATAAAAGTTACTTCTGGTGATTTCCAATTGTTTACCAATGTTCTTCTGGCATCCCGGCTACTGGTGTGTAACCTTGTTTTGTATCTTTTATTGAACACTCATCTTTAAAATAGCAACAACATTTTCAGAAATGTATAGTTTACTGTTTACCTGCTGTAACTTAGTTGAAACTGTCAGCTGTTGGGTCCAGGTAAACACTTTGACTCACAAAATCTAAGATAAAGTGGTGAGTTTGTTATTTAGACCACTGACTCCCAGTGTTGTGGTCGGGACCCTGCGTAGGGTCATGGATCAACAGGTGTGGGGTCTTGAGGTCCTCTAAATCAAACTAAACAACACAAAAATGATGACGATGAAACATATATTTCTGTTATGTTTAACGAGGTAAAAACAGCACTTAGAAATAGACAAAACCAATGCGTTGATCGACTTTATTGAGATGTTTGTACGTTTGGGTCATGAGTCTGTTCTATTACTCTGCAGGTCAGAAGCTGGAAAGTTTTAGAGCCTCTGATTCGAACACCCTAAAAGCCTGAAGCCAATGAAAATGCCCACTCTCATCAAACTCAAATATGCTGTTGACTGATAAAACAAAAGAATGAGCTAACTCTACCCAGAGATGGCATACAAACATTTCGTTGGTCCACATCTTTCACAACAGCAAGCTACTCTAACAATCCACAGCTCTCTAAACAACAGAAACAAACAGAGATAAACTCATGTTTGTTGGGTGTTCAGTCCCCATCCTCAATATTGCCCCCCACCCCAAAAGAAAGAAACAAACAAAAAAAAATCTATATTTGAAAAATCCTAAAATTGAATTTGTTGAAAACCTTACGTGAATATATTAAGGCCATTTAACACCACACTTAATTGATATTAACATAAAGGGCTGTTTGTTAGCTCTATCAGCGTGGAAACCAGTGTTTTCCTAGCCCAATATTAGCAGCACAAAGCTTTTCCTTTGTGCTCTATATACAGTTTGGACTGTCGTGTCAATTTTATAACATTACAGTTGATTTGCTGTGAAATTGTGGTTAAAAACATATTTGAATAAATACTCTCATGGTATGTGCCATTCTGCCAAGTATGCCAACAAGGAGAAAATACCAAGTTGGCTCCCAGAACCACAGCACACCACCCAGACGAGATTACCAACACACACACTTACACACTTGCAACAATCCTTATCTTCCCATCAATCTCACTACAGTTTAATTGCACTTATTTGACATAAGCTGAGGAGGTCAAACGGGTGGACAGATGTTTAATGATAATGCCTTCTGTGTGTTAGGTGGCTGATTTTAGTTCCCCCCCCTTTTTTCTTCCTCAGAGTGTCTCTTTTCCCTTCATGCCCACAAGTCACAATAAATAAAATAATTTAATTCTCATTTTAGATTCAATAGGCTTTGCCTTACAGTGTTTGTATGTGCGCAGATGTGCAGATGTAGTCATAAAAACGTAATTTGAAGTGTTTTACACAAAAACATAAAGAAAAATACATTGAAAGACAAGCTAAACATGAAACGAATTCTAGCAACATTTAGTCAAAAACGTGTTAAATTCGTGGAAGGTGCAGTTAGGACTAATATTTTGAGTCAGGCACACTTGAGGTTTTTAGAGTTACTTCTTCTGTAAAGGTGCCTTAAAATCAAATTCTCCAATTTGCCTTTACATGAAGGGCTGTTTGGTATAAAACATTTAAACCTGTTTAAAATGCCTACAAACTAACATCAAAAGTTCTCCTGAGGGTTATAACTAAGTGTTACAATCCTCAGTGTGTTTCACATCATGTCAAAGACATGTCATGACAGCTTTACAATGTTTCAGTAGCGTTACAAATCAATAGTCCTTTCCCCACTTTTTTAATCCCACAATGAGGCTTCTACTTTTTTTTCTGTTTCTGACATTATCAGAAAATGATAGAAGAAAGCGAAAGAAGTGAGATGAAGTTCATGACTAGAAAACTCAAGGAATTCGGTGACACACTTCTTTGACACTTATCCTTGAAGATGTGCTACATGATGACTGTTTTCCTGAGAGGCAGGATTGTTTATAGTGGTGTTTGTTAATTAATCAGCATGGATGCTGCACCAGCAGATGGCAATAAGGATAAGGTGCCTCTGGGGAAACCGGCTAATCAGGTATGAGGAAGGAAAGGTGCACAAAATGAACCAGTCCCCAGACTGCAGACAGGTGACCTCTGTTGCAATATGGCAGCCTGTGGTACATGCTGGTGAACTCACACGGTCTCAAAAGGCCAGGATTTGCATGCATCCTTCTCTGTGATAAAGATGTAAACACGCACTGCCATGTATGCGCAAGTGGGTCTGAAATCCACATGTGCATGGAGTACACGTGCAGGTGCCGCACAGAGACTGCTCATCGCTCTCTCTTTTGTCCCTCCCCACTGGGTCGGTTGACTGTAGTGGTTTCCACGGTAGTTTAAGAGGAGTGGGGAGGGAAATTAGTGCTGCTTTGGGGGCCATCACGCAGATGGACGGTACCCAGCGCATATGCTGACAGAACATTATATGTCTCTCTCCACTTCACTGTGTGAGAGGCCTGCTCAGGTGCACAGGGGCCCAAGTGGAATATCAATGTTCCCAATTCAATTTGTACGAGCCGACACACCTTCCTGTATGAGCAGTGTCGACAGTTCTGCGTAGTGGATGATGAGTGTCAGGGAATTGTGTGCTGTTGACATATTAACAAGATAAAAACAGAGAATAAACATTTTTGGTAAAGTACGACTGTTAACAATGGTGTCGTGAAAGTAAGATGGGATTTTTTATTATTTTTTTTGCTTCTCTAGCTTTGACACATGCTGTGTCTTGAGTACGCAACATAAGTGGAATAAAGAAATGAGACTAACTGTGAACGCTCTAATCCTCTACATCTTCCTTGGCCTTTATGTAGTTACCTGTGAACTAGCACAGGTAGTCAACACAAGCTGTGCAGCCGCTTCAGATGTGGGGGGCTTTGCACACTCCACAAAAGATATTAGACATGCCTTACTTGACTGGTCCATTAAAGCTGCAAAATGTCCTGCTTCACTTTGCTTTATCATGCATCGCTGCTGCAGACCTGCTTTTTTTTTTTTTTTCAGGCTTTCCATCAGCCCAGCATCCACCGAGGTGAGACACTTTTCTCACTCATTGACATGTTAGGAGACATGTTCAGACAGCAGCAGTGAAAATACATTAATTACTCCATCATAATTTGAGCGCACAAGCCAGAGTGGAGAGACTACTAGAGCCTAGACATCTAATAGGGCCCTTACATTTAATCAAATGTTTACAATTTCAATTGTTCTCAAAGCAATGAAAACAATGAAACAAACAGAAAGTAATGTTATTAAAGCAGGTTGTGCCCCTAATGACTTACATGACGCTGGCGGCTAGTGTGTTTGAATCCCAACGTTGGAGGATCCACATTATTTAAAGAATCTGTGTTTTCACAACCTTTACTATGATATTTACAGCTATATAATATTGACAAAGGAAAAAAAAACAAAAAAACTCTTAATGCTTTGTGCGTTCAGAATACAAATACATTTCAGTGCTTTGAGGATTCAAACAAAAAAACATGACAGAAACAAAAGCAAAAGCAAATCAGGTTAAAATGGTGTTTTAGAATCTGACTGTTTTTCAAGTTGCTTTTGTCTTTTGTATTTACTATTTGATATTAGATTGGTAAACTACTAATAGAATCTCATTTTAACACTTACTGGTTGTGTTTTTCTGAGGTGTGAGAAGGTGGGTGGCGTCCGGTGACCACGTGGCAGTTTGGCGTCTTCCGTTTAAAAGCGGCATGGACAGAGCCATTCCACTCAGGAAACTCTTACACAGATCAGACGCACGCTGGACACCGCTAACAGGCTAACAGGGATTAAAATGGCTGCTGGTGTTGCGTCCCTCCTTCCTTCTGCTGTGGTTTTTGAGCCAGGTCGAAACTATTTTCACCAGTCCAGGCACAGCCTAGGCACGGCGTCGTCACAGGGTCATTGCTGCAACATTTGGTTCGAGTTTGAGTCAATTCTGTAGCAGGGGTGCATACTGTTATTCACCATATGGCATCAGAAGGTGATGCCGCAGCAGTGTTGCAACATATCCCACAACACGCATAACTAGTCGGGTTTTATAACATGTGTTGATCAGTGTAAAATAAAAAATAAAAAAAAGAGAGAGAGAGAGAACCCATTTACTTTGTGATGTCTACTTTGAAAAATACCCTATAACTGAAGCTTGACTTACTTAAAGCAATCCCCAAACTCACAAAAATGTGCCTCAGCTAATATTGATAAAAAACACTCACACTGTGCTTAAGATCAAAGAAATGCAGGAGTTTAACCATGTTGGAGACAAACGAAAAACAATGTAGCTTTCATAAAATAAACAGAAGTGAATTTGCTGGAGAGACAGTTTTTTTTTTCTATTTCATAATAGACCGTACAAACACATACCAGCATACACCTGCCACATGATTGCTTATTTTTCTTTACCTTTTTAAAGTTGCTTAATGAGTCTGTGTGAATTTGATGTGCAAGTTGAAACACTCGAAAGCTGCTGAGCTGCCATAAATATGCAGACAAACAAAAATGATAATTTATGATAAACAAAACATCATAGAACATTCTGTGAAATAATAATAATAAAAAAAAACACAAACATATTTATTGTATGTAACTGTAGCACACCAGTCTACATCAAGGTTAAGTGCGTTATTCACCGAATAATTAGTGCATAATGTGTCTTGAATCCTCAGCTTGAAATAATGTTTTTCAAGTTGTACAGCTCCTTCCTGCTCCCTGCATGTGGTAGTGAGGCGCTTTGTGATCCTTTCTGGCCCTACACTCCATTTCTGACCTCCTTTGTAGTCGTCTGCTTTTCAAAAGGCCGATTTGAGGACTGAAAAGCAGCTCACTCTCCTTTTTATTTGTTTGTATTCTCGGGAAGTGGGGCAATTCTCGTCATGGCCTCTGGGCACAAATTCACTTCTTTGGAAAAATCCCTGTTGATCGCCAGTTAGTGGAGAACACACAAACACTCCTTTGGTGTTAAAATATGACTGAAACAAGATCTTTCCCCTGCCTTTGTTGCAATAAATAAGCAGAACAAGCATAAATACATTTAGCGGACAAGGATTATCTGGGACATAGATCTGGAATTACACTCATAAAGCAGCGGGATGGGGGTTGGGGGTGAGTGCCATGCAGATAACATTTAGCTTATCCTCATTGTAAAATCTTAGTCTTGGCTATAGCTACGCAGCTCTACTTAATAACAGTTTAGGCTTGTTGTTTCCATGGTAACCAACACTTGATTGCTTGCCCTAATCTTCTTTAATGTGGCTTAATGCTGTTTGTATCTCAGTTTTTTTTTGTTTTTTTTTTTGCTTTAGTCTATTCAGCTCTCCATGATGCAGGGCAGGGTAAATGATGAGCCGCTGGGTTAACAGGAAACTAGGCCTTCTCTACTTAACTTTTGACCTGCAACTTTTCAAATTCTCCAAATGCATTTTTGGTGTCCCAGTTAAATCCTGCAGTGTGTTTAGTTGAGGCTTTATGCCATGTCTACTGTACATTCATGTGAAAATCAGTGATAGTTATAAGAAAGTAGTGTAATTTTACCGTTTTTGCACCTGTTTGTGCTGTCGGCCCCCAGCCAGGCTTTCTTCTTTTCCTCTTTCTTTCTGGCTTCTTCTGCCTTATTGTTATTAGTGTAACACTGCGTAGTGATATCTAAATCTGTGTCACCATAAAATAAGGGGTCGTGGGTAGAGAAAGAGCAGACACTGAGAGGGAATAGCGTAGCTTTGCAGACTTTTATTCAACCGTCTAACCGAACAGCCTAACGTCTCCGCCCCTCATAAGAAGGAGCCCCAACGAAGAGAGAGAAGAAAAAAAAACCCTCGAAGAAGAAAGAAATATATCCTCTGAAAGGCACAGCGCCCCCACTCATCCATGCAACATCCCCAGCAAATAACCAATCTCACATAAAACCATATTAATTGAAAAGGAAAAATAAATCATCTTACATAAGCATAATGACTTCTTGTACCTCTCACTTGTGGAAATAAGCCAAACATAAAATTCTACTAAGACCATTTCATGGAACATAATACTTCAGATGTTTTGCAACTACATACAAACAGAACCACCCAAAAGGCCCAATTAAAACGGAATTGAGCCCGCAAATCTTTGCAAGAACCTTTATGAATGCTGATATATCGAATCAATACTCTTATCTTTCAAAATACCCAAGCTCTCCTACAGACAGGATCTAGAACTGATGATTGGACTCATACACTTTGATCCAAATTCATGCTGTACCTTATTATGTACATTGTGTTGATACAAAACTAAAGAGATATGCAAACAACTACATTTACATCAAAGACACACTTCTCCACCTGCCAGCACGAGTTAACGTCTAAAGCCAGCTGTTTGCTAACATGAGCATTATCTAATATTTAGCATTTGGTGCTGATAAATGATAGAATCGTGTGGCTATTTGTTAGCATGCACATTCTTGTGGAGCAGTGCTTTGCAGAACTGTTCTTGTACTTTAAGTTGTCATTTTTGCAACCACAATTGCAATCTGTGCAATATGTAGAGCATGTGACAAACCATTTTGAATGATTGCGAAATGAAATACAAAAGGTGATCATTTGAACACTTTCTATGTATAAAACCTCTCCCTTACGTTTATATTTAGTCCCGTCAGATTCATCTATGATGAAACCACTTTTGACTCCAATCTTAGTCTTAGCATATGTAAAGACTGAATTGTTTCCTTTTTCTTCTTTGTAAAATGGAAAAAATCTCCGTAACACTGAATAGACAGCACCTCAGATCATCACCTCTCAAGTCTTTCCACAAATTATTTCAAGTTTGGGCTTGATTTTCACTTTAATCTACAGGTTTTTACTCAAGCTTCAGTTGGAGGATGAAACCTGAATTATTTTGATGCTTTCTTCCAGGAATTTCATTAGTCCCATCAATATTTCTTTCACTTCTGTACCGCCTCCCTGTCCTTGCTAACCACAACACGAAGGTGCCTCTACCATGTGTTATTGAGCTGAATAGTGCTCAGGAAGATGTTCAAAGTTTGGTCTATTGCTCTGTATCCTAATCCTGCTCTAAACTTGTTCAGACCTTCATTCCTGAGCTGTCTGTGTCTTTCTTAAGTCTTTATAATGCTGTTTGTTCCCTAATGTTGCCAAACATGCCTTCAGAGATTTGTTGCATTTATATTGAGATTAAATGCATTATGCTCTGATATGAAAATTTGAGGCAATATTGATATCCGGCAGTAATACTGCTGTTATGGCAGTATTTACCAATATTTGTATTGTGCATGATTCCCTGCACTTTCGATGTAAAATGTTGATACCCCCTACGTTTCTCCTCCGCTGCATTAATCCTGTGTTGCATCACTGTCACTGTAACATGACTGAACAAGTAGCAGTCACCCTCCTCTCTCCTCACCCCCTAAAATCCCCTCAAACATTTACTGAAATGGAAACAAGATGGAAATAAGCATTGGTTTTTAATACCGGCCCAGTGTTACACATCGGATCATCACCGATTTGTTAAATATGACTGTATCCCTATAGTAATTATTTCCATTGTAATTTATTTCCAGAAAAATTTAAGTAATTTTTGTACTTGTTGGCTTGTGAAGGCCTTCTTGAAAGTTTTTATTTAACTAGTCTTTCTAAGCAAATTGAGAAGGCAAATTTAAAATATGTTAAAATGAAAAGTCTTTAAGTAAACTGACTATTAACTGTTTTCAGGATTGGGTCTATTTTAGGTGCCACATAAGTACAGAGACTCATGGGAAGAGGGCGTAAATTACATACAGGTGGGTAGGTCATATTTGCACTATAGTGAAAGCTGGAATCCGAATGTAAAACTGCAAAGCATCACAACATTCAACTCAGGAAGGAACCTGTCATGTAATTAAAGCAGATCCAAGCATCTCAGGCAGAGGGATGCATATTAAGGAACCTGGAGACTGCGTGAAACAAATGTGTCATACATTAATATTTAGGTACTTACATGTACAAAGACAGAAAGTGAGTGTCTGCAAAAGAGTAACCAGATGGATGTTTTTCCCTCCTTATCACACGCACACCAAGCACACCCACGCACACATCCAGCAGACACAACCTGTCCTCTGAGCAGTGCAGATGTGAGGCTGGCAGAAGTGGAAGCCCAGCTGGCAGCGTGCGCATCTCAATGGCAAACTGGGGTTCTGTTGAAATTATAGATGTGGCAACAGATGTTTGGCAGCGATGTTATGATTGTGAGCCTCGGTCTGCATGTTTAACTTGTGCATGTATGCGCATTTTCAGTGTGCACTGGCATTTGTCTGTGTGTTTTACTTGTGTTGCTCTTCAAGTGTGTGAGTGTGCAACTCTTGTGTTCGCCTCTCGCCGTGGCTTAGAGATAGAGGCTGCATGTGTTTATGCACGCGGGGTCCATGGAGATGAATTAGAAGGGATTTGGACTTTATGTGAGTGGTTGAACACAAGCTGCAGCCTGTGGTTTTCTTTGCAATATTGATAGTGCATTGTAAGAGGAGGCAAGCGAAGCCCGTGGCAGAATAAAACAAAGGGGAAATAAAATGAAGATAAAAAGAAGAAGAAGGTGATTGAGGCGGGGAGGAAAAAAGACTGGAGAGTTTGACAGAAGGATTGAGGAGGATGAATATGGAGGGAGTAAAGTGGCACAAGGGAGTGGAAAGAATTAGATAGACAGGTTATATAATTTTATTGTATTTTCTTTAAAAAAAAAAAAAAAAGCAGTAAAAGCTTTGCAGAAAGAATCAGTTTGAATGTGGATAAGAGAGACATGGATGGAGGCTGAACTATGTCAGGCATGCAGAAAGCCAGTCAAAAACTGTCAGGAGATTTTAGATAAGAAGTGGAAAACAAATCTCGCGAATATAAAACAGAAAAGCGTAAACTACTGTAGCGTATTTTCCCTTTTTCTTATAATTAATAAAACTTGAACAATCATTCTGCCCCTAGACCTCCCACCGGCCTTTTCTCCTCTTAATCAAATCAGCGATAATCTTTTTTTTTTTTTTCCCCAGTCCCGTCACTCATTTCCCACACGCATTGACAGCAGTGACAGACAGTGTAAAGCATGCAACAAGACATGGAAGAAGAAAAAGCCCCCCTGCCCCAAAAAAAAAGATGATGGGGAAGAGAGAGAAGGAAAGAGAATGCCAGACACTAAATGGGCAGGGAGAGGTTAGAACAGAGAGAGCAAAATCAGGGGAGGGTGTAAAAACCGAGCTATCAGAAAAATATAAAAAAATACGAAAAATGTCGCAGATGGCGAAGCTGAGAACTAGAGCGCCGCGGCAGTTTATGCAAGGTTTGAAGAAAAAAACAACAACAACAAAACAGAGGGCTGAAGAGAGAGTTGAAGGGGAGAAAAATAAGAGATGAACTTAGAACAAGTGAGAATGTGAGATGCGCAGGAGAGAAGCTAAAGGGGATAGACGCTATTGCCATAATTAAAGCTGAGGATGAGGTCACTGCGGGGGACATGGTGCAACTTTAATAGCCCAGAGATTTGGCCAGAGTCCCATCGGCCCTTTAACTCTGCATTAAGCTGATTACTGCCACATTTAACCAAATATCACCACCCACTCACGCTTCTCGCTTAATAACACTTTAACTAAACCATTTTTTTGGGAGTGGTGGGGTCCTTAGGGGAAAAACAGAAACGCGGAGATAGAGATCAAAGGGCGTAGCATGAAATCCATTTCATCTGAATGTTTTATCACACAATGAAAGCCAACGTGTAACCTGTAGATTTCCTTTTAATATGTGTAACGTTTCCACGTTTTATCATGCATTTGTGTATTTTTATTTTTTACAAAGTGCTACAAGTGGATCACTTAAATTACACACACACACAGCGTGTGTGTAAGCATGCATAATTTTGCTGAAATGAATGGTTGACTTGGTGAAGCACTCTGTTGAAAGGGTTAGGTGCATTAGGGTTTAATACCAATAATTGCAGCTTTCGGTGAATGAGTCATTGTTTTAATGCAGCTGTGGTTAACGTCACAATAATCAAAATGATTCTCTGCATGCTTGTTTAAAGCATCAGAACACAGATGGATGAAAGGAGAGGGAAAAAACAAAAAAACAAAACAGGTGCAACAAGGCTCACTGTATTTATCACACACGCTCAACACCTGTGCCAAACCGGGCACTTTTGATCCCAATAATCTTTATTATTCACAACGATTACAAAAACGGTCGTCGCTGTGAAAGCTCTGCAAAGTCACACAGAAATATTTAGTATCCTAGAAAATACATTCTAGTTTCTGTTTTGCGACAAATGCACAAGATAACATTTGTTTATCGACGTCGTGCATTATTTGCCTTATTTATTTGTTCGTTTAAGGATCCTCATTAATCTCTGCCTTGGTAAAAACTTTTCCATCTGGGCTGCACACCACAAATATTACAGTTCTTCATAATATTTGTGGTGTTTGTGGTTAACAAAACACCATGAGACGTTTGCGAAACTAAAACACACAAATTCAAATCAACCGTGTCAACAATTTAGCTGCATTTACAAATGAATGTATTGCACACATGACTGTGAAATAAAAATATTTATGAAATAATTACTAATTCATACACATATATATATATATATATATATATATATATATATATATATATATATATATATATATATATATATATATATATATATATATATATATATATATAATTTATTTATTAGGTTAGGATACGGATATGAAGTATTCAACATTTTTCTAATCTGAACCGATCTGATAGCTTCACAGAACAGATTTAGTGATACCGAATATGAAAAACACCGTTAGAACGTTGATTAGGCGACAATTGAAGGCATTTGATTGCACTGGATTGATTTGAGGGGTATCAGCACAACGCATGCCACCAGTCATTTTCTTCCACTCAACAATTATACCACACTTTATGTTGTTATCACATAAGTCTGCTTTATTGTATTCTAAATAAACTGCCTCCAAATATATTACATTATCACCTCACTCTTCAAAGAAAGAAAAGAGCTATTGCTATTTCCACACAGGGAAACATGCAAAGTAGGAGGGACTTATTGAGTCTATTCTGGAGGAGTTCAGAACATCTTAGCAGACAATAATAATAATAATAATAACAATAATAATAACAATAATCAAAAAGTTCTGCTTTGGATTATACTCTGGCTGGCCCAAGTAATGACACATTTGTCACACGCATTTGAATAAATGAATGAAAAGACGAAGGAGTGGCGGAGTGAATAAACGCGTATTTGCATTTAATGACACACATCAGTGCAGTTGTGTCTGTGGCAGAAGCCTCGTGTTGGTAGCTTCCTTCCTGAACCAACGTATCTGTTGTTCACACTCCACTGAACCTGCAGAACCTCCTTTGTAACAAGCGAGCTTCAGGCCCTCTTTCTGTCACCCTTCTCTCTGTAATTCACTCCCTCTTTGCAGCCACAGGATTACCATTGCGGGATGGAAGCATTTCAGCAAAATCTCCTGTACCCTGCAGCGCTTGTGCTGCTTGGACTGCAGTGGATCGAAGCTCTCCACTTAGAAACAAGTCATAGCACAAAGTAGAGTGTGAGAAACGGGTCTGAAGTGCCGGGTCATGAGACACCACTAAAATGCATAATGGGCAGATTAGCTTTTCCAGCTTCCCCAGCATGTGTGAAATGTTCACTAAGCTTCCTCTTGACAGCTGAAAATAGAGACGTTCGTACTGGGAAATTTGTTATTCCGTTTTTGTTTGAATAAGTACAGTAAGTATATATGTACTGCATAAAGTCTGATATGTACTGGACTTCCTTTTTTTTTTTTTCATTGCAAGTTGATGTTAATGGTACTTCCAGGTGTTTCTCATTCTGAAGTCTCCTCATTCACATGCAGTCATAAGCCGTGGTTAAGCACACTTCTCGTCTGTCGTTCTCCTTCCTCTCTTCCTGATCCTTTGATAACTATGCCAACATCAAAGAAGGAGGTTACAGGGTTACCTGATGCTAATAGTCCACATGAAAGAGAATTCATATGAGGTATGCGCATGGAGGACCCATCCAACCACTCCCCCTCCATAAAGCCAGATGACCTTTTGTGAGTCTTTTTGCACACAAATACCTGCATGTCTTACAGCCATTACACATGCCCAATAAAAATAACTTATTAAACATAGATACAGCATGAAGATATACATATTTTTGTTTCATTTGAGTTTTTTTTTTTGTTTTTTTTTTTGTCAGGGATCTTTTTTACACAGATGTTCAAGATGGCGGAGGTTGGATCTATTCCAAAAGCCTAACATTTACTTGCTCTGAACCCAGTTTTGTGGAATGATGGAGATCACTGCTTTAAAAACCAGTCCTGTTTCAATGACACACCAGTAAAGTTAAAGAAAGCAGCCCTTCACCGTGACTCTACCACCACTTTCCTTTCCAGTGGAAACAGTCTACCAAGGCTTGAAAGCTTCTGCGAGTCTCTGCTCCATCTTCCGTCCATAGAAAAAAAAATAGATCAATATATCAGGCAGCAAAAGTCCCTCAGGGTAGTCTGATTTCCAGGTTACGCTGGTAAGCAGTTAATATCCTTACATATTAAGCCATTCTAAAGGTGGCATAGTCGAGATTAATTAAAGCAACGGAAGCAAGCAAAGGGATAAATGACCAATTTAGAGCCTCACAAAGCTACGCTGTTTCTCTGTGTGACCACCTTGAGAGAAAATGCTGACACTTTCTTTCTCCATCCAAGGTTTTCCTGTAAAAAAAATATAATGCAAGTAATTAAACAAATAAAATTCCAAGAAAAACCAGGTACAGATAGAAAAGGAGGGCAGTCCTCCTTTTCTATTGCTGTTTCCATAGAAAAGGATGTTTGAATCCTTAACCTGTAAATATGTTGTGACCTTATTGTCTGCAACAAGGACACAATGGTTGTTTTTAGGCATGAAATTTTATTCACTTTGATGGTGAAGAGATTGCTTACTAGTCCACCTCTTGGGCAGAGATTGCTGGAGATAGGCACCACAATCCTATCTATCCCTCACAATGTAGTATGGAATAAGCATCTATAGGAATTAGATGGGTGGTGGACTCCTGAAGGTAATTCATATAAAAGCAAGAATCCTTCATGCACATTTTGTACATACCCAAAGACCTGAAAATGCACTAAATATGCCTTAAGGCTAAATCAAGGCGAGTATCAAGGTTTGGTTGCCTAGAGCTTTGGAACCTGACGTCACTGCTGTAGACAGAGGGATAGCAGCGCCATCTTTGGTGTCCATAAACATAGCCGACAAAAACAACATTCTTTTTTTAATCCAAGTTACTTAAAATAATTTAGCTATGGTACGAACTTCCTGTGTTATTGAATGTAATGTCCAATCACACGACTGAAACGGTAAAAAGATGGAAAACGGACTTTCGTTTCACTATTTTCCTGCTTGGAAACAACGAGAGGAGGCTAAACCATAGGAGCTAATGAAAAGAAAACGAATGTGCTGGTATCAGCGTTTGAGACGTCCTGATATAACATTCTCCAACATCCCCAGATACTTACAACTTTGCTCTAGACATTTCCATTCTGGTGAGTGTCTAAATTCGCTTTGTTAGTGTTGTGTCATATTTTTTTTTTGCTATGATTTTGTCCCGGTGTACTCATGTTCAGTTTATGTTGAGTTCATTTAAGTTGGTCAACCTTGTTTAGGTCGGGCTTATAGTCCGAGTTTTGTCAGTGGACATCGAGGTTATTCCATTATTGTGAAGTAAACTATATAAGTTTTCTAGTGTTATCAAATTTACAGCATTAATACTGATGTGTGTTCTGATATGTCCTTTTAAAGGCAAACCGACGTATGAAATAGATGAGCTCAATCCTGACTGGGTTCCAGCGCTGAATATGGGTCACTGCAAGGTAAACGCCACAATGTCGGACCGACATGGGCGTCAATTAAAGAGGCGATACAGCAAGACCGTGGTGGATCAACAAGTTACAGAGACTGTTTTCATTATTTACCCCAGAAGAGGTAAATAATGAAAACACAGTAGCGGAGGCAATAGAAGAGGAGCAAGTTGGAGAGGCTGAGGAGGAAACCCCAGGAGAGGAGCTCAGCAAGGCTGCAGACTCTGAGGAGGAACAGGAACCATTTGTGTTGAAATATGTGTACAGTTGGAAATGGCTGTTTTCTCACATTTAATAATTTGATGTGGTAAACATTCATGAAACATTTGATTCGAGCACTTGAAGTTGCATGTAAACAGGTGAAGTAATGAATCACATTTTAAGTAAAAATTTGATATTTAAAATATTTCAGGTAATAAACATACACGTAATGAAAGATTATATTTTTAAATACATATTTTATGTGATTAAAGTAAACAATTATATAATCAGACATTTGCTTGTTACATGTAATGTAACAACCAAACTGTCAGGACACTGGGTTTTTGGGTTTGTTTTGCTTTATTTTGTTCATTAAAATAACATCAACATAAAGCACGTCTACTGCCTGCTGCGTTTGGGTCCACCGCCACACCACAGCATGACAAACCAGATGAAAGAGCACATATTTAAACATTTAATGTGTAATTAAACAATAAAGGTGACAAGTAAATTTTATGAAATCACACTTTAAATAAATATTTGTTGTATTTAACATATTTCAGGTAAGTGAACATGTAATGAAATAGATCCTGTCCTACAATTTTATATAATTGAACATCACAGGTAACAAATGTGATGATCGCCTGAGGTAATACATTTTATGGATATTTTAAAAAAATATATTTTTTAAATATAATTTTGGTTAAAAAATAAAAAAGGCGTCAAAATGGAATAAAAATATGCCTCATCTATATAGTTTAGTAGAATAATTTCACACGGATTTTGAGTCAACAGGTCACATGACCTGGAAACTATTGAAGAAAAACCCTACATTTTGACAAAAAAAAAAAAAAAAAGGAAAATGACTTAAAATGTTAAACAAATGACTGTCCCTCACCTGTACAGACTAGTAGAAAGATTACAAAGTGATTGAGAAAATAGGTCAGATGACTTGGAAGCTACTAAAGAAAACATTTATTAAAATTATTTAAAAAATATGACTTCAAAATTTAATAGAGGATATTGTGATATTGATATTGAAAACACCGGTGTTCTGACTAATTTGTTTTGGTCTGTGGACACCAAATATGGCGCCGAACGACGTAAACGTCATACGCTGTGACGTCAGCTCCAAAGCTCTATACCATTTGTCTCCATAAAGGACTTGTACTATGTTCAGTTATATGTTGCCAACTGACTGAAGAACGACCTTGACGACCATTGCCAGGAAATAGAAAGCATGAGATACAAATAAAGAAATGTAAAACCCATGTAGACATCCTTCACTCTGAGAGAGGTTGAACAGATCCTGACCAGAGCAGCAAACACTTTCAAGGCTTGTGTAATTGCTTTTAACTGCTGCTCTTGGAATTGCACGATTCTTTTTCAAAGTCACAAATCACAAAAAGTGACTGCGATGGAGTGAAACATTTTGATTTCAGATCACTTGTAACGCATCTAACTATTCTGACTGATGCTCGAGTCAGGGCACCCTGGGTCATTTCTTGCCGAGAATATCAATAGTAAATCAGTTCTTCCACCTCCAGTGTGAAGGGAAGAGAAAAACTCTGTCGAAAGCAATAAAAAGTTCATTGTGTTTTCAGAATTTTCTTTTTGCACAGCTGAGGTCCTGAGGTTCAGTTTGATTCCTGATAGTGCTGCGGCTGCCTAAACCCTTTCGCTTGGAACGTTTTCTCATTCAAAAACGGGGCTTTGGTTAAAAACAAAGGATTGCTTATCTCAAAGAGCGGGGTTTCTTCGCCTCGTGCTTTGAAAACGACGTACAGTAAATTATGGTAAATAAATGTACAGAAGCGTCTCCTTGAGCTTATTCAGGTCAGCTTTCCTAAAAAACATTGCCCTACGATGTGCCCAACAGCAAAGTGTTGTCACACATGCGGACACGACAAATAACACTCATCTCCGTCGGCGTGCAACGAAGTTTTTGCGTTTCCTTTTCCCCTCTGCCTAATTTTTTTTGCTTTGCTTTAACATGAATCAGCTGCAGATGGAGAAACTAATAATTTCCGACAACTACTGATAGATGGCTTATCTCTAAGGAGAGAGGACCTCATGCAGGCAGCATCAAGTGATAACAGCTTTTTCATGTTGCAAATTAATTCCTGAACATAATAACCAGAGGCGGTTTGGTGAAAAGAGTATTTCATTTATAATTAAACAACATGCCGCCAGTTGATATTTTAACTACTCTAAGCTTTTTGCATGGGAAGCTCTATCCTCTGGACAACCACATAGAAAAAAAAGAATTTAAAAAAATGTTTTTTTTTCTTGGGCTCTTGAAAATACTCCACTTGTTTTCGCCCTGCTCCCTTACCTAACCTTTTCTAACTCTATTCTTGGAAATTTTGGAAAGTAAGAGTGCTCCTTTACTTTCATTGTTTGAACGACGAGTTCATGCTATCATTCTATTTCTCATCAACGGAGGCAATTTATTTGGTGTCACAAGATTGCACCCCAATTTCGGTTCATTCTAATGTTAATCTTGTGACATGTAGTCTTGTGAAAAGGAGCTGCAGAGGAGCTCTCGTAATGGAATTTAAATCAAGCCATGTTCCAAATCTAATTCCGAATATCAGGAGGATCAGATTGAGATAATGACAGCCAGTGATTTCTGCCTATGTTGTTAAGCAGAATTTGTTCCCCTTTGTTAAAATACCTGCTTGAAGAGGCCCGGTTGCTCATGTCTGCCATTACATTACATCTAGTTGCATCATGCTGAACCCCTTTGAAGTCGCAGTGGCATTCCTTACCCCCTTATTCGGCTCCAACTCCTTTGACCTAAATCTAAAGATAATCATTCTAAAAAAGAAGAAGAAAAAAGAGAACCCAAATCACATGATCCCATTTAAATCACTGGGTTTGCATATTAGATTCAAAACAGGGTTAGTATCACTCACACTCAAGCACCTTGTTTCTGTGTCTGATATGGCAGTTCAAGCAGACTTGCTCTATACGGTCATGTTTTTAAAAGGCTGGTTGCAGATCAGAGACCTTTTCATTCCCCCTTATCTGTCAGTTATTAGGTTCACACTCAAATCAGATTCCAGGGGGGGCTACTTTAGACATTTTCTGTTTGTTTCGTTTGGTCTTGCTTTTTCAAATATATTCCTTATCTCACTCAATACATCATTTGATCTATTGTGCCTCCCATTCTGTGTATTTAATTTGTCAACTGCCTTCCATCCTTTCTACCACGCCATTCGACAAGTTTGTCGTAAGTCTTTCCTTCCTTCCGCTGATGCTCCTTATCCTTCCTTTGTTGCTACTTCCTTATCACTTGCTCTGTGCGCGTCCTCATATTGGCTCTGTCTGCAGAGGTAGACACTGTGTGCCGCTGGTCTCCAAAGAACAGAGCCGGCTCATCCAAAGCAAACAAAGCTCACAAAGCAGGCATGCATGACATTAAAAGAAGGACTCTTGATTTTTATGCTATAGTTAGTTCACTAACCCCAGCTCTTCCTCCACACATGCATATATTCCAATGAGTCCTTCCTAGTTTGCAGAGCTCAGACTGCAAACATTTGTATGTAATCAGGACAGAAATTTTCTGTACGCTCACCAAGTGCCATAATTACCAACAGGAGCCTGCCAGCCTGAGTGAAAAGACAGCATTAAAGAAGTTTCCCTCTCTCTCTCTCTCTCTCTCTCTGTGTCTTGCTTTCAATATTTCTCACTACTCATTCCAATCTTCATTTCATCCTTACAGTCAATTTATATTCTCTTTGTGGAGACTGAGGCGCCGTTGCACATTGTTGCAAATTCAGTTGTTTGTTGAAACTAATGCATGCCAACTGAAATATAAAGGACTGTTTTGAATTTGCCAAAATGTGAGACGTACAAATATGCCCCTGAACATTCAAATGAGGTAGTGATTCAGGAGCAGTAGGATGAAATATTGCCAGGACTGCTAGGCCAATGTTGCTTAGACCCTTCAGAATTCACTCTGAACTCATAACCCAACAGCAAATACATCAAAGTGACAGTCATGCAAACTCAATCTTTAGCTCTTTCAACTCAGTTTTCTTCATGTTCTCTTGTACTCATGTACTCTTTACATCCTTTGATGGATATTATAAACATCTACATCAAAGCCTTTAAAAAGAATCTGTGTGCTAAAATGAATACAAAATAAGGAACAATAGGCAACTAGAAAATTTCTGAAAAAATGTAAACATGGCCTGCCAAAGTGTGCCCGTCCATTGGAACCCAGCATTTTAATGCTAAAAATTAGCATCAATGCTAAAGTAAGCTACAATAAACTTAATAGCATGTGGAGAGTCAAAAGCATGCTGAATAACATGGACTTACTCCATTCAGTATGTTAAAATTATTGTATTAAGCTAAAATTAGCCAAAATGCTAACATTAGCCTAAATGCTGCAGGTGACATGTGGGGTATAACTGGCATTGTTGTCTTACGTTGACTTCCTCCATTCAGTGTGCTAACCATGGCTAATAAATAATAATAAAAAAATAGCTTTAAAGCTTATTTTGAGGAAAAGGCTACTGCTATGGGCAGTGCACTAATCACCACTAGTGCTAATGTTAATGCACTGCCTTCTGATTTTTACTTTTGCAAAAGTAAAAATCAGATGTTTATTTCGTGGCACTTCGTTCCCAGAAAACGCGCCTATCTCTTAGCAACAGATTAGCATTGAATGTTGTTATTGTTCAAAAACATAAGATTTCTTCTGCTCTTTTGAAATACTACTTACTACTTAAGAAGAATTGTGCAGTTGGTGAACATGGAAGAAAGGTGAAAATGTTTTTCTTTTGTGGTCATTAGCAGTAAATATATCATAAAACAGACATTTAATGCAAAAGTAAAAATCTACTTGGTGGCAGTTCGTAACCAAAAAAAACAAACATTCATCTCTTAACACCAAACTCATTATTGTTTATAAAACATAAGCTCTTTTGAAATACTGCTTATCTGCTCAGACACATGAAATTTACAGTTGGTAAATTTATCAAAAGTAAAAATCTACTTGGTGGCAGTTCGTAACCAAAAAAAACAAACATTCATCTCTTAACACCAAACTCATTATTGTTTATAAAACATAAGCTCTTTTGAAATACTGCTTATCTGCTCAGACACATGAAATTTACAGTTGGTAAATTTATCAAAAGTAAAAATCTACTTGGTGGCAGTTCGTAACCAAAA
>NW_006799950.1:2857860-2859237 GCF_000485575.1 Poecilia formosa
TATTAAAAGTTATTGGGGCCTCAGTCTGAGGTTTTTTTGTCACTACGGAGAAAAATGTAGATACATTTATCTACACTTTTATACAAAATGCATAAAATGCGAGTAAATAGCTGATGTTAATATGATTGTAATTTCACGGATAAAAATAGTACATGACCGATTTTGTTGTTGTTGTTGTCGGTCAAGATAACGGATAACAAAAAAGTAGCCCGCCCTGACACCAACTCGCACACACCTTCTTTCACAGTCTTACTTGTAAATCGATGTTTCTTTTCTTTGATGTTAGCTTGTCGACGTCTCAGTTTTATTCGTTGGGAAAATCAATAAGCAGCTTGAGGTGACTCTGCTGCTCTCTAGTGGCGAGAAGCCGCAATGTTCGCTGGTAACAATCGGAATGCATTATGGGAGATGTAGTTTGTAGTCAATTCGTGTTCAAAACCTATTTTAAATCAATCATGGGCCTATAAAACGCTGCGGGGGCCACATAAAATGACGTGGCGGGGGCCTTGAGTTTGACACATGTGACGTAGATCAACAGCAAGCCAAACTCAATTTCATGAGCCAGGAAGCTGAGCGTCTTGCTCCTTTATTACGTTTTCTTGACAACTTTGAGCAGTGGTGTGGAAAGCTCAATGGAAGGTTGAGTGAAACTATAAGAAAGAAAAATAAAATATGCATCAGCTCTAAATATACAGAATAAACTTCTAGAGTCTGAATATAATTAACCTGAGCTGCAGTTAAAAAACAGTTACGTAGCAACCGTTGCTATGTAAATAAAAAACTATCAAAATATGGCTTTTCTAGAACAAACACATTTTGGAAAACAATCTCAAACTAAACTAACAAAACATATAACACCAAACAGAACACAGATTGAACTTACAGCCATTGTTTTCAAAGGTGTGATAAAAGATTGACAACACAGGAGGTGAAGTTCATACATTAACAGGCAGGCTTTCTCTCTACGAACAGGTATTCCAAACTGCAACTGCCTCTGCTACCCACAATGCACTGTTATCTCAAAATTCTCCTTCAAAATAAAATACAGAGAAATTAATAGAACTTTTTAAAATCTTATTAAAACATTTCCAACATCCAGCCTGGGCAGAACACTACTTAAGAATTGTGCAGTTGGTGAATTTTGCAGAAAAGTCAAAATGTTTTTTTTTCTTTTGTTTGTCATTGGTGGTAAATATATTATAAAACAGACATTCAACACAAAAGTAAAAATCTGATTTATGCTACGGCGCAATTCGTTACCAGAAAAAAAACAACTAATTTCATAACACCAAATTAAAAACAACTAATATTATTGTTTATAAAACATAAGCTCTTTTAAAATACTGCTTATCTACTTGGACACAAAAAATTTAGTTG
>NW_006799950.1:2859635-2880683 GCF_000485575.1 Poecilia formosa
AATGAAAGGTTGAGTGAAACTATAAGAAAGAAAAATAAATAAAATATGCATCAGCTCTAAATACATAGAATAAACTTCTACTGTCAGAATAGAATTAACCTGAGCTGCAGTTAAGAAACAGTCACGTTAGCAACCGTTGCTATGTAAACAAAACTACCGGGATATGGCTTTACTGGAATAAACACATTTGGAAAACAATCTCAAAACAAACTAACAAAACATATAACACCAAACAGGACACAGATTTAACTTACAGCCATTGTTTTCGGAGGTGTAAGAAAAGATTGACGACACAGGAGGTGAAGTTTATACATTAACAGGCAGGCTTTCTCTCTGCGAACACGTATTCCTAACTGCAACTGGCTCTGCTACCCACAATGCACTGCTATCTCAAAATCCTCCTTCAAAATAGAATACAGATAAATTAATACTATAGAACTTTTTAAAACTAATTATTAAGACATTTCCAACTTCCGGCCTGGGGCAGAACAGTTTGAACCCGGCATTCTACTAAAAATTAGCATCAATGCTGAAGTAAGCTACAGTTTAGTCAATAGTTTGTGGAGAATTTCAAGAATGTTCACCAACATGGACTTCTTCCATTCAGTACTCTAAAATTAGTGTATAATCTAAAATCAGGCAAAATGCTAATGTTAGCCTAAAAGCTGTCAGTAGTATTTGTGGTATCAGTAGCATGTTGTTTTACTTTGACTAACTCCATTCAGAATGCTAAACTAGCTAATACATAAAAAACTAGAACATTTCTGACATTTCTGAAGAAATTTAAACGGGGCCTGCCAAAGTGTGCCAGTCGGTTGTAACCCAGTGTTCTGATGCTAAAAATTAGCATCAATGCTAAGCTTAGCTTAAGTATAGTCAATAACGTGGAGAATCAAAAGCATGTTGAATAACATGAACATAGTCCATTCAGTACGGATGCTCATTTTAAGGAGAATGGGTAATGCTAGTTAATGGAGGGTCAGTGCACTGCTGACAGCATATGACATCACTAGCAATAGCTTAGGCTATCTTAAAGAGACACCACACAATTACAACTGTTGTACAGTGATCTCTATTGAATACAGTTTTACACTATTTCATTTGATGCCGTTCTTCACAAAAGGGTGAGTGCAAAGGGACATGTGAAAATTTTGTATTAAAATTCTTCCATACACACTAAGCTGTGGTTCAGAAGTCATAACTTCAGATTTCCATTCCAGAAAAGGCTTTGAGCACTGGATACTGCTACATTTTATTATGTTACACAATTTTGTTTTGGTTTCTAATTAAGCAGAACACATTCGGTAATAAGTAACGTGAGATAAAAAGTCAACAATAGAATTCTTGTGTTGTACAAATCCATGAGTCATATTTATACACCCGTTGAAAACCCTGGCCGTGGTGTGTGGGGGCCTAAAATGTGTCTGCATGCAACTCAAGAGTTGTCCCCAACTCACATTCCAATACCAATATATTACTTTTTTTTTCCATGTGATTTAACAAAGGATGAGTCTAACAAAAACAATTTAAAGCTATAGATGAAGACATATGCTGCACCTTGGATGCTTGTAACATTGCAAAATAATCCATCTTATAAGAAGAAACAGGGACAGAGAGTGAGAGGGAAAAAGAAAGAGAGAGAGAGAGAGAGAAAGTGTGGGAGAGAGAGAGACCTTGGTGTTGTTAAATGCCCATTTCATTATTGATAAGCATTAGAGGCAGAAGCAAGTCACCCTGTATGATTGACAGCTGACTCTCTGCCTCTGATTTTCCACATGAGAGAGAGTGAGGTGAGTCAACTTATGAAGTATATGATGGTCCAATTTCACTTCAAATAAAGTGGTGAGTTCAAAAACACGAGGAATGTAAATATTTATCGGAGCAAGAAAATGCGAGCTAATGAGAAGTGTGGGAATAAATCTTTCCCTGCAGATATTTGAATGAAGATATGTAAATCAAATGCAAATGTGATAAAATAAAAATAATATGATAAAGATCCAATTAGATGTAAAGAAAGATATAGTCATGTTCACATGTGACAATATGAACAGTGGCAGTGGGTTTTTTTATTAAACAAGCGCATCTTAATGTTTGAAAAAAGTAGTAAACATTGAGGTACAAACTTAGGTTTCCTTGTGCTGGTAGCTAACAGAACACTATCATCATCCAATGGTAACATTTTCACAAAAAAAACGTTGAAAGTTATCTTTCTTTTGAAACTTGTCTGTTCATCTGGATTCATCTTGCATTACAAAAAAAAACAAAAAAAAAAAAAACAATGCTTGTATCACATTTTATGTAATAAAAGCCTGTGTTCAAACAGAGTCAGCGTCTAATGCCCAGTGCAAACAAATAAAGACCAGACACTAATAAAAGCTGGAAAACAAACCCTCTCTTCTGTGCTGATAAAAAATCTGGGATGCTGCTCAGGCCTGGTGTCTTTTTAGCAATAAAGAAAAAAAAAACAATGTCAGCATAAGATTCAGACTGGCTACTGGTAATGGCAAGTTAGCTGTGCTTCAGGCTTGAGAATAGTATCAGATGTGCATATTCTCCAAAGTGCATGTATATTAAAATTGTTATTTGCTCAGTCTAGTGCTGCTTCTACTTGTCAAATGACGATCATTTTGTAGAGAACAATCAATGAAATTGCATTACCCCATCTTCTCCCCCAGTCCATAAATAGCCTTATATCTTCACATTTTTCTCATTTTATGCTCAAAATTTTCAGCTACAAAAAGATTACACTCAATTGGGTGTACAATTTATGACCATGTCTGTAATTTAGGTGTGATTGTTTAATTTCAATTCATATGAAGTTACTGGGGTCACAGTTAGCGATTCTTTCACTGCGTAGAGAAAGTTGCAGGTATTCATCTGCTTGATGGCACCATGTGGATTCCCTGTTCTACTTGTTGAATGTTAGTGGAAACAAATGGAAATTAAATGCAATTGAATATGTCATTTTCACTTTAAAATGTGACAGGTAAAAATAGATTATGATGGTGTTTTTTGGGGGGGGGGGTTTTCTATGATTATGTCTGTCAAAATGATGGACAACAAAAACGTCTGGTGGAACCTCTTTGTTTATTACAGCTGAAATTTCATCAGCATAAGACGAAATTATGGTTTTTCATGGCCTGGTTGATTCGCTCAGGACAAGTGGAAGGAAACATGCCTAATTACCTTTTTTTTTTTTTTTTTTTGGTGACATTTTAAAGGTTCGCTAAAAAATTTGCATGACAATTGAATGGAAACATGGCTTGTATGTTAAACTGTCATGGCCTTTGTGTCAGGACACCAGCCTCTAATGACAACTTGGGCGTTTGTCAGAAAGACAAAAGGATTTCACAAAGCAGGAGCATTTAACGCCCCTGGGAATCAGACTTGGTTGTAAAGATCTCAGAGCATTTGGACTTTAGAATCCCTTTCCAAATCCCTTTTCTTGGAAGCTGTATTAGAGATATTTGTTATCCTCTATTTCCCCACAAATATAACCTTCTTTGCCAGTGATAACATTTGACTATATTCTCTTTAAACTGCATCCGTCTGTTTCCTGTTTCATTTTTTCCTGTAATCATTTTATGTTAATACAAAATAGCATTACACTAGACCACTAAAACACCAGTCAGATAAATAGATCCAAAACCTGTACAATATGACATTCATATTTTACAGATTTTATGGTCAATATAAGTTACTTTACCAAAAAAAATGCCCATAATGAAATTAGGGCAGTGAAAATTTAACTTTTTTTTTTCCTTCTTCCTTTTTAGGTACATATACACACAGCAAGAACCACTTTAGATTTTACAGCCTGAAGTGGGCCAGCTGGCATGAACCTAACCAAGTTAAATTTATGTCAAACTACTTCTCAAATATTATTTTTTCACATTCCAAAAGGTATCTCTGTTGGAGAGGACTTTTTTTTTTTTTTTTAATCCCGGCATGTGAAAATTTAACTTCCTCATTCATGCATAATGCCTCTGCAATAATAATAACAATAATAACAAAATCAACATGGACGTACGAATAGACAGCCAAGTCAGACTTCTGTTTGATATAAACGAACAATGAAGCATTGTCAAGGCCATTCACGAGTGGTTATAGATGATTTCACATGTGATGAGTATTGCAGGTTTGTCTCCCCGCATCTGTTCGCCCAACCTTTAACCTGACCCGAAGCTGCTTCTGACTCCAAAGAACCCATACCGGGACTGGATGAAAACACGTCTACGTCTGCAGTGCTGACCTTTTTCCTCAAAACTTTCTGGTAGCAACAAAACCAACTGCTGAAGAGATTGGAATCTCCTTGAAGCGTCTCAGGTGCACGGTTGAATGTTTCTGATCTTACTGAGCAAGAGCGGGTGGGAAAGCCAATGATCAAGGAAGAAATATTTAACTCTGAGATAGAATATTCAGAGTAGAAGCCAGACCGTTTTTAATGAGGAATTTCAGAGTTGTCTCAATCTCTGCTCTTGTGATAAACAAACTATTTAGGCCAATAATCCGCCCTGCATGTATACGTGCTTTGACGGAAATAGACAAAATGCGCTTTGACCAAAAACGCATCAAAAACTACAAATATAAATGTAAATGTCTGAAAAAGACATGATGGGAAGTGAAAAATGAACACTGGCTACGTTTTTACAACAATGGCAAACATTAGACTTTTCTAGCATATTCAGCAATCTAGCCATATAATGTATGTATGCCTCTTTGGAAGGTAGTAACTCTTACAACCTCTAAGTTAAGATCTTATGTTGACCCATGTTTACTTCAATAATAAAAACAGTTTTGCAATATAAATACCAACATTCCAGAAATCCCACATAAAAGCGCAAAACAATGTTTTTGAAAATCAAATTCCCTTTTCTGATTGAGTCATGTTTAAAATCTCTTAAATAAAGTCTGGTATTTTCTGTTTATTTTTTATTTTTTTTGGTCCACAATGACATCAGAGCAGGCAGCATGTGTGCTGCACAACAGGTTGAGATGACCCCAACAGATGTTTCTTCTTTATCCTCCTCTTTTCTCCCTCAAGAGAATATAGTAAAACTCAGTGCGGCAAAACACAAACACACAGGTAGGAAGCGAGTGAGCACATCAAAAAGAGCTCTGCGGCAGGTAAAGTGATCTATGCTGCCAACATGGGAGCTGGAAGACAGAGCTTTAGAAGTTTAGCATATGGCTGGATCATACGGATGAAGTCAGTTAACAGGGACGTGCATCTGTCATGCTTGTTAAGATGGAGACTCCAGTGCATTTGACAATATTGGACACCAAGAAGCAGTTAGAAAGGTTTATTTGAAAACGTGTTCATTATTCTTCTCGGAATAAGGCAGAAGTCCAGGTCAAACACTGGGAGGAAAAGTGAGAGGTTAATCGTGACCTGAGATGTTTTTGAAGATTGAAAAAAGTAATATGGAAGGAGAGTAGATTTCTTACTGTGGGAAGAGGAGATAGTGTTTCAGGAGGAGGTGAGTATACATGAGTGGCCACGACAAAACCATGAACAAATCTACTTTGGGGGTGGGGGGCATTTTGAGTTATTACAGATGTTGAAAGTGTGGATTTTAAGCTTTTACAATGATGTTAAACACACAGCATTTTAGCTGGAACCAAATAGTAAAAGAATGTGGTGAATATGCAAACAAAGACAATATATTAATCGACTGTATTTCCCCACCTCCGGAAACAAACCAACTCTGGAAACAAGCTAAATTCAAACGAAACCTACCATTTCAAAACCTCCAGAAACAGCTCCCTAAAGCATGGGTGGTCTCTTCATTATTTCAACTAGGATATATAGCAAGAAAAATAAAAATCACTATTTTTCCAGAAATGTATGTTGTTGTTTTTTATTTTATTTTTATTTTTTTCTGTTTCTGTGTTAGCAACATGTTCCAGGTTTTCCTGCAGTGTGTTTCAAATCCACAGGAGTTGAAGTTGGGATGGGATTGATGAATGGGTTTGTGAGCGTGTTAGCTTTGTTTCCAGGTTGGAGGCAGTGGTGTGGTGAGCACTGGAGTGGTGGACCATGCTGATGAGGGAGGTTTGAAAAATCTAGCTATGGTAATTCCTGGACGGTGGCCAAATGAGTGAGGAGGGGATTTACAGAAGAAGTCCTGAGGCGAGACCCCGCAAACAGATGGAGGAAACGAGGAAGCGATCTGCTAAGAAACGGGATTGTCAGAGAAGGAAAGATGCCAAAGGTAAGTACAAAGAAGTCAAGTCATAAGGTGAAGTCTTAAGCCTGATTACCACTCGCATGAAAAGCAAAGTGGCATCTGCCTCGGGTTACCCGCTTGTCTTTAAGCTCCTCCGGTCACACCCTTCAATTAGGAGGTACGACACACACACACACACACACACACACACACATTCTCAAATATCAATATCATTTTGAATCAAGACATTATTACTGCTTAAGAGGCTGTGTTAGCTGTTCGCAATTAAACAATGTAATATCAGTTACACCTAATGATTTGTTTAGAGACCAATACATTTTAACAGCTGCATGTAGGGGATATAGGCATTTTATTATTTCTCATCATGGTATTTAGAATATAGTCCTCTGCCCGCTCAGGAGTGGCTGGAGAGACGTTGTTTTAATGGAAGTAAAGTACAGTGGTTCTCACTAATGCATTAAAATGGTTGTCAAAAGGCTTTCAGCTGCTGCACCACAATTAGGATTCTGTCACTGGCCGCTAGGATGGCTAGCTTCCCAAAGCACTGAATTACAGTGCTGTCAAGTGTCTAATATCACTTATCAGTTTGGCAAGCACATATCTGTGTCAAAATACCAGGGCTGGTACAGACACCGAACAGTTAACTCACAATACATATTACAAATTCAGTTTGAGCCGCTTTGCGGTGTTGGCTAATTGGCGCATATCTACAATTACATCAAATTATACATATGCAAAAGAGAGAGAGAAAGAGAGAGAGAGAGAGAGAGAGAGAGAGAGAGAGAAAAAAAAGAAAAGTTGCTACTTTCCCCTTCGATTTTGTCCTTTTTTCCCTTTACCCTCGGTAAGGTTGTCCACATGGAGACTGACTAACAAGTGTTAGTTTTAATAAAGTCGTATAACCATAGCTCATTAACAGCAGTGTCAGACTGTTGGTTCCTTCGAAACATGCTTTTTAATGACCCCCGTGGGATAGATCATTTGAATATGCATCAGTGATCTTTTTTTATGTAAAACAGCACAGCTTCCTGGGCTCCCTGTAAATTGGTGGCAAACATGCATTTTCTTCTAATGCAGATTCATATGCACATAAGCGATATATGAGTGCATCTACAGAATTCTGTTATGCCAAACGAAAACACGTCTAGTTGGAGTTAATGCCCTGGAAATGTCCCTCCTCTACCCAACAGCTTAAAATGACACATACAGCGGGTCTACTCTCTAAAAATGTTTACGTCATAAACATTCCCACCTCAAACTTAGGATTGTATGTGTAAGACTAGCAAAAGTGGTGTGTCATTGTAGGGTAACTTTACATCAATACAGGATTTCTGATATATAAAAAAACAATCTAATAATAAATTGGAAAGTGTAGACTGCATATATTGTTTGTAGAATTTGCTAAATCACCACTGCTGGTGTTTTAGGGAATGTCTGCAAGCTTTTGCTCCTTAAAAAATAGGCCAAAGTCAGTCAGATTGTCTCCCAACAGCCACGAAAAAATGCAATGCAATGACTTTTTTTTTTTCATTAGTCTTCTGAAAACTGAGGGAGAAGTTGTGCTGTAACTGCGCCTTTTTAAAAATTATTTCTATTAATGTAACATCAGTGGTCCCTCTGGACTTGGCAAAACCAAGTATGGTTGGAACCAAAGTGATATAAAGAAGTTGCAAATTAGATTTCCTAAAGATGTATTGAACCATTTAATAGATGCCAATAACAACTGTATTCAAACAACTGCAGAGGCTTGCTAGATTAGACTTCCATTTCCTCACACACACACACACACATCGAGGTGAAAGAGTCCCGTTTGAATGCACACACAGAAATATCTCCTGTCTTCTATTTTACTCTGCCAGGAAAAAACCTGTTAAGTTATTACAAGGGCTCCTTTGTGTGTAGTTTCTACAGTTCACAGGAGAGCGCTTAATACAACCGTGTGATGCCAGTTTGGCATGCTTTTTACATTTGGCTCCATAAAAAAAAAAAAAAAAAAAACATTGGGAGAAGACGCAACATGGCACATGTCTCCTGAGAGGCACAGAAGAGGAGCACAGGCAGCCAAAGTGTAGGTGTTTAGCTGCTACGTACCTCAAAAGTCCCTATAAAGACAGAGTATAATCTTCCTGAATGTTATTGATCTCGACTCCCTGTTGCTATCCCAGGGACCAGAGGAAAACACGGTGAGGCGCCTCCACAGTAATAGGAACCTAAATATTCTTTGTAAAAACAGGATTAGACAAAGACATCGACATTGCTGTTGAACTCTCCATGTCAGGCTTGTGCCTGTTTTGTATGAACATTCGTGTATCACAAATAGATACAGCTTCACAAAATGGGATGTCAGAAAATTTCTTAAAATGCACGGCAGCAAAAAGAATGTCGAGAGACATATTTCCCATGGAAACTAGTTATACTGAGGAAATCTTTGTATGATATTGGGCATTTGGTCCTGTCAAGTCATTTGATGTAATTAATAGCAGACCCAAATTAATACTCCATTATTATTATTATTATTATTATTATTATCATCACTTCCAGTAAGAAGAAACACATTGGTAAAATTAAAAAAGTTATTTTACACAAATCTGCTAAAAGGCATGAATAATTTAGGGAGTAACTTTAGGGTGTCAAATAGGAGTGGACACCCTAAAGTTACTCCTCTTCCTCCTTCTCCTCCTCCTCCTTTCCTCTCCCATGGAGAACTTCGGGACAGTCTCGATGGATCTGACTGAGAGATCCATCAGAGACTGGACGGGTTAAAATGAACAATATGATAACCCTGATTCATAACAGAAATGTTTACACCATAAATATTTCCCTCGCCTTTGTTTCAGCCAGGGAAGAGGGGCATTTCTCAGGAATCTCAATTTAAACTGGTAGTTTGAAGTTATTCTGCAATTGTTAAATGTTTTAAAATGTTAGTTTACCTTGGTACTCGTAGCTAAGTGCCATGGTGAATGCTATGAAAATAAAGAATAGGAAGCAAGTGATGGTGGCAGCAATGATTACCCGGTGCACATTAAAGTAGGAAGGATGGGGAATAAGACAGGCTCCAACGGAAAGGGTTGTGTAATTGGTCAGGAAAACTAGGAGGGATGTGTTTGGTCTACACTCCAGTCTAGACAGATGAAAGAATACAAGCAGACCTGTTAGAGAAATAAGAACATGCAACACAAAAGTTAGAAAAGAAAAAAGTGGGACAGGGCGACGATAAATGTATATACGAGAAGCAAGAGAGCAAAGAGAGAGGCAGCAAAGGTAGAGACAAAAATGGGTAAACAGAGGGATTGAGATGAAAGGATGTGCAAATTGTTGGACATAGCGAGGATAGAGACATAATTGAATGGATTAGGTTTAGACACAGGATATATGATGGATAAATAGGGAGGAAAGGAGAGAATTTATGAAGAGAGCAAAAAAAGTGATTGGTCCAGAGATGACTTACTTGTACAGTTATGGAGATGTCTGGGAGAGACAGGAGGAAACCTTTTTCCAAAATGTTTAACATAAACTCTGAACATGAGAAGATGATTTAAAAAAAAAAAAAGAAAAATAAGTATGTTGGTACCAATGTGCAGTAATTCTTTTAAAGGACAAGGGTGATGTAAAAAGCAGTAATAATTACATTAAAATAAATGATGAGTCAATGCCTTAATCATTTATTACTAGAATTAATGAGACATACCAAGAAGATTTGGGAGAGAGTTTGTGAAGAAGAGGTGACAACCAGGGATTTATAGTTTGGTTTCACTTTAATTGCAATGTTTTCTTTGATAGTGTTGAAGAAGTGTACAGAATGTCACTAGGAACTGCACTCTGTCTTCGTGGATCGAGAGAAAACATAATTCTCTGGAGCTAAGAGGTAAACAGTGGCACTTCATTGGAAAGTCATAGATGGCAGAGATGTATGTGAGAGTGATGATGTCATAATGTTGGGCGAAAGGACAGGTGCAGGGAACAAGAACAGGAACAGCAATGTTAAAAAAATTAGATTAGAGCAGAAAGATGAATATCTTCGAGACTGAAGGTGAACGTTGGATGAGATAATGCAAAAGGAAAGTTCTTACTGATCTCCAGAGAGAAGTGAGTGTTTCCATTGAGATTGTGATTGGCAGGGTGTGGGGGAGTGGTAGAGTGGATAAATTATGTCACTGAGAGATTTGGCGAGTGGACGGGCAGGGGAAGGAAGATCAGCAGAGGTCCCACGTAGGCGGCCACACAGGAGCAGCCGGAAGAACAGCGAGGGGACTGACGTTGAGATCCCGGAGGAGACTTCCTGTCAACCACACCCTGCTCTGACTTGGAAGGTAGGAGACTCATAGAAACACCCGCTAGCCTGCATATAACCCTGTGGACGAGCCTTGTGTTAGACATGACAGAGGAGTTTGAGTTGAGGGTGGAAGTTGAGACATGTTTAATATTGAGTTGCAAGGAAAGATAAAATGGAGAGATGGAGGAAAATGGACTATTTTTCACCTAAACAAGTTCAATTCCAGGCGATAGATCGAGTTTGTAAGGTCTATACATAATGTACATAATCTAATGACAGACGAGGTTATATAAATGTTCTCTAGTTTACCTTGATTAATATTAAAGAAACCCGCCGTAAATTCCCAGTAGTCCTAATACATCTTTCCAGTTGCAGCATTTGTCAGTATAGTAGCCATACCTCTGATCAGCAACAATACATAAAAAAAAGTTCCCAAAGAAACTGCAAGAACAGAAGAATGTTTGTTCTTGTGGCACTAAAAGAGGGACCAAATCTATTCGATCTTCTAGACTATGTCTACGCCTTTAATCCACTTCGTTCACAGAGCCTGAATGCACCAACAATTTAGCAACATTGATTGGGTTGTTGGAAGTGTGCCATGTTCCGCGTGTCTTTTCCCTTTTTCTTGTTTCTTACCTTCTTTTGGCAAACGTGTGAAAAGGAAATCCAAAAGTACTTTCTCAACCAAAGCTCCAAGCTTACTCTGTCCCAAACTTTATTTCAAATGAGCATTTAAGTAATTGGAAATCTTTTAAGTTGTCAAGGGATAATTTAAATCTAGAACATTAAAGAAGAGAAGAGTACAGGAAGTATAAATCTGTAAGATAACAAAAAGCACCCAACATTTTTTTTTTTTTTTTTACATTAGGATTAAGGGATACCAGTGCATATGCCTATTTAAGTTTGCCACAAAAACACAAGGTCACAAAAGTAGATCCTTTTGTGAAAAGTGTGTTTAAAATGTTATTTGTGGATCACATGATGTTATTACAGTAATCGGTTATCATTGTGCCTTGTTTGCATATTTCACCTTAAAAGTTTTAAATGATGAAAGTCTATATGCTTCACTTTGAAAAACTACTTGTTAACATTGTCTGTTGTTGATCAATTTTTTTATAAGACCAGTCTTGGTAAGCATGTGTTATAATACACCATAATCAAAATAATGTTTGCATCTAGAGTTGCATGTAAAGAAGTACTTAGTTATTTATAAATATACCCATGCTTCCAAAGTATTTTGGCACTGTCAATACAGAAAAAAATATATATATGTCAGAGCCCAGCTTAACGTCAGCTGATAGCCCCGGGTTCTCAGACAACAAGGAGGGAAACAGCAACACAACACCAAGGGAGGACAATTCAGTTAGTTAGCTCTTTTATTATTCCCCAACGGAATAAAATGCTCCGTTTTCTTGTTTGCAAAAAACAACAATAAAAATATTAAAATGTCCAAATCAGAACAAACTAAAATCGTCCAAGAGGGCCAACATCCACAAAATCCAATGAGGACGGCAAATCCTGCGCTCCGTCCAGCCTGTAGTCACAGCCCCAGCGCCACCGCCTCCTGTGGTCGTTCCAGCCCACTCTAGTTGCTCCGCGTAAAGCGCCGCCCGCTGGCGTCCTGTTAGGACAAAAACACCTGGCCAGAAGAGCGATCGCTGAACAGCGGATGTTTTATTTGTCCCAGCGAGGGTCCCAGAGGACAATCAGTGGAAACGTTACTTACTGACCAGGGCAGAGTTCCCCCTCTGCCCGCTGACGGTCCGACACGTCGTTCCCACTGATTGTATCCTCTGCTGTCAACCACTGGCTCGTTCGGGGTCGCAGTCCTCCGTCANCCTTTTAAGAGCCACTGCCAGCGTCTTGCAGGTTCCAGGTACGCTGCCTACGGGCACGCCCACCCCGCGCAGGTGACTGGAATCAGCTATTAGTTCTCGGAGTCCACAGTGAATAAAAAACCAAACATGCAGCAAAAACACTCAATAAAAAACCACACTTAAAAAGTAAAAACAAATTTCCACTGTGTGACATATATATTTCTGCATTAGGTGTATTTAGTTCCCTCTGCACTAGCTCTATAATACTACATTTTTGACAATAACGCTACAGCAAAGCTAGATTTGGTATTCATGTACGAGTTAAATGGGAAAACAATTTAATCCAGATTCAAAGCATTTAACATTCACTAATGTCAACGCTAATCCAGATATCCAAATTTATCCCCAAACCCACATGTAAGCAATTCCGTTGGGGATTGCTTGGGGATGGACACTGTATGATTAACAGAATAGCTGTATCTACTTATTTGAGCTGTAATTCGACCGAATCTCGCTGTGAATAAATTCACACAATGCAGTGTTTACCACACTACCTCCTTAATTGTACGTTGTGGACGCTGTGTGTTTATGATAATCCGCGAACATCTGTTTCTGCACAGAGAATATATTTAAATAAGCAATCGGTTTCGTTAAGGCCATTGAAGCCAAACGTACTTGCAAAATCAAATGTACAGACAGAATGTCACTATGCAAGTGTCATATTGTTAGTGAATGTCTGTAGGTAGTGCGAAAAATGATTTTAGCATGTGTATATAAACACACACACACGCATCCCTGTTTTGTTTCAGCATTAGAAATAGCCTCCGTTGGCGAACAGAATGCACATTTCTCAGTGTAAAAGGTGAGCTTGTTCCCTCAAGTTTGTTTCTTCCCTTTCTTATGTTGAAGAGGAAACTGTTTGGAGTGGAATTGAAATAACAAATATCACCAAATGAGGGTGGGCAACAGCAGCTGTTCAGTGAATGGTGGGCCTGCTGGCTGCAGAAGATAAGCAAATAGGAGACTTTCCTTCTTGAAGTCGACTGACGGTCCAAACTGTGCAGGCAGCGCAGGCACCACAGAGTCTGTCTTCATTTACTTCGCCCCCAATTGTTTCCCAGTTTCCCCATTAAAATTCAAAAATGGTTAACATAAATCCATTATTCCGACGCCGATAATACACACCTTGCAGTGCAGATAGCAATTTTATTTCTTACTGCGCAACTTGAAATACTCGCGCTATAACAGGTATGGCTTTAGGACACACTCTTATCATTAACTCATAAGCTCTGTCAGGTTTGATAAATTTATGCAGCTTAAAAATTCCCAGATACTTTCGGTCACTGAAAGTTTAGAAATACTATTTCACTGTCAAAAGTAAGACTTTCTTTCACATGTGCAGATATGAATTTGCAAATTATTTTTAAATGGACAATTTTTGTTTCTCAACCAAGTATAACTCGATTACATCTACCCTAAAATACTCATTTAATGTTTAAAATATTCTCCAACACTATCCATAATGCTTTTTAATACTGATACCTTCATATCTTGACCTTGTGTATGCTTTTCTTGTTTTTTTTTTTTTTTTCATCATCTTTTGTCCTTGAAGGCATGATGAGCAGGTGCGGCCTCCAGCTTTTAACTCTTACATCACGTGGAACCAGGTGTCTAGGGGCCATTTCCCACCGATCTGATCATCAACCCATCCACAGTCCACGTTAAACGTCCATCTCATCACTGCCTCCATCCAGTGCTTCAAGTCTCCCAAATTAAATTCATTAAGACACATGTACTTTCCCTTGGCTTGATATAAACACGAGCTAGGGCAGGACGGAAGGGACCTGAGATAAGGTTACCTGTGTTTCTCGTGTAGCATCGTGTTGTTGGTTTAATGATCAGCACCCAGCGAGTGACGGTCCGAAATGACATGTTATAATCGCAGTCCTGCTTAAGAACGCTAACAGCCATTCAAATCAAAAGGAAGAAGTTGGCAGTGAACGATCCACATTGCATCCAACTGTCACAGCTGTGAAGATAGATGAGGATACTCAGCTTCACTGATGTTAACCGAGCTGGTGTTTTTGGTTCCTCAGCAAAATAGGGAATATATGTGTCAGAAAAATAAAAACTGTGGCATATTTATTTATTTATTTATTTATTTATTTATTTCAGTCACTTCAAGAAGGATTAACCTAAGAAGTCGTTTCACAAATTCCACGGTCGGATCTGCCAAAAGCTAAACTGTTCAAACCTCGCTAACTAAAGCTTGAGAACATGTGCCCTGTTTTACCAGGGCACATGTCTTTACAAAAAACTGTGCCAAAATGCAGAGGAAATGTTTGTGACAATCTAAATCACCACATTTAGCAGCAAGGAGTTGTCTTCACAATACCAGACGCTCATGGTATCGCGGAAGAGCTTTGGCACTTTTCAGAACTTCTTGAGGTTTGCAGACAGACCTCACTGTCAATGACTATGGCAGAGCCATCAGAGAACTTTTGCAAATGGCAGCCTGGGGAGTTGATGGAGAAGTCTGCAGTGTAGAGGGTGAAGAGGAACGGAGCCGGCACAGTTCCCTGCGGGGGCTCCGTACTGCAGACCAGCCTGCTGAAGACACAGCCCTGTGTTCTCACATTCTGTGGGCAGTAGGTGAGGTAGTCCAGGATCCACTGGGATACGTGGTGGTCCATCCCTCCTGACAGCTCCAGCCTTGTCCCTCAGAAGTCCAGGCTGGATGGTGTTTAAAGTACTGGAGAAATGAGAGAACATGATAATACTGTGCAATCTGCAATTTAGTCAGCTCTTCTGCATTACTGCCTCATTGAGGTGTGGCAAAAAAAAAAAAAAGTGATCAGATTATGACTCTCCCTCCACATTTGTCTTGATTTCGTGACCTTGATATCCAGAATTTACTTTGAGAAGACAGTTTTGGATCCTGTTTCTCCTCAGCCAAATTAACATACTGTTGTGTTTGCGCTCTACAGCCACTGACCTGGACAGGACTTTGCTCCACCTGTGTTTCTTGTTCAGCCTTTTCCACCACACCTTTTTTTTATTTTACTCAACATTTTTTTTGTTTTATTAATGTGCAGAGATAGCACACGGCAGAGGAAACCTGTTTTAATCTCTCAGAAAAAAAGTCTTTCTTCAGAGTAGACATTGTAACCAATAAGACAACATTTCTGTGTTTAAAGTCCTTTATCTCATTTATTTATGTAACAAGAATCTAACTGAAATAAATATTATTTTTGATAATATTCTCTTTTTTATTATCATTTTTGCTGCAATATGATTGCCTGTATTGTGCTTGAATGCTCTCTCCATTCATTTGCACGCCTCAAAAAAAAAGAAAAAAAAAAGAAAAGAAAACTAACGTTAGTAGGTCAGTGAGTCTAAAATACCCTTACTTGTGAGTGTGTGCGTGCATTGTTTTTAATCCTGTGTGTTTCTGTGTCACCCTGTGATGGAGCTGCAGTCTCCCTCTCAACCAATGGCTACTGGAGATTGGCACAACTCATCTGCAGTGAAAAGTTTGTACAATAACCTCCATTTTAAATGTTTCTAGCGATGCCTGTATTTTGAAAACATCTACAAATATAAGCTATTTATCGTGCCTTATTCCTTTTTGTATTGTCTATTCAACTTTGTGTGTGAGAGTGATTGTCTATAAGCTTTTAGAAATTCATTCATTTTAATATTCTTTTTAAATAATGGTTATAATTTTTTTTTTAAATGTAAAGAAGGTTATAGTTTCCTGTAGCCAACAAAACTATCTGAATTAGCAGCAGAAATCTGTTATCTGAGCCATTTTGATTAACAAATCTCGTCAAGTTTATAAATTGATTCTCTGTAATTATATCTGACATATTACACAGTTTAATCTTATTAGACATTTTCTTCACTTGCTGCCACAACTTGACCCTTTCACTGGTAGTGTTTTGCAAACTGCTTCCATAATCACACAATAATGACATTGTCAGACAGCAGGAGGCAATCTGTTCTGAAACAGGTCAGCTTTGTAACCGGGGGCAACACGATGGGTGATTAAGGAAAGGCATTTTAGATTAATTGTAGACCGGAACACTGGTGGCAAAGGATATCTCTGCTCTATGATGTGGACTAGACGACTTAGCCAATTTATGCTGTGGATGATTGGTAGCTTATGTTCTTGCTGGTATTTTCTTTTCCATCAGAGGTAAAATAGATGAGCAATAGGTGTCTGGTGAAGATTGTGTTAGTGGAAATTGATGCTTTTGGGCCTGAAGGTCTCCCAGGTTGATAAGAGAAAGAACAGGGGCTGTTGGGTCCAGAACAGATAGAGGGGGGAAAAAAGTGAATATGGTAAATTTAATGAGGTAAAGTATTCTGGAAAAATAGGAAAACTTATTTCAAAAAGTACTGCTGAGTTGGAATAAGCAACAGTGACTTTTGCACGGAAAAGTGCAAGATAACAATCCGTACTGTAGATAATGTTTTTATTTTATTTTTTTCAACCCGGATAAAGGCTGATATAAATTGCTTTTTTTTTTTAGCTGTTCCAGCTACCAGAGGCGGTTAGTCAGCACAGAGCATACGACTCAGTAGAGTCACAACAATACAGCCCCATGCCAGCCAGGCAGACCTGGGCAAACCCAGATTAAAAACAATACAAGTTCTGAAACTCACTCCAAGAAACTGAAAACTACTCCTGCAGACTTGCAGTACATGCCTCCGATCATTTAAGTAGTCCTGATGTTTTCTTTTCAGAGTTATCTTAATGGTGGATGTTGTTATCCCTCAAGTAAAGATGTCTGTGTCCTGCCGCTCTACTTCTGCTGCTAAAGAATCCATCCACTCTGCAGCTTACGGCTGCACAGAAAGAAAAAAAAGGTATCTGTCTCTGGGCCAAATATAGATGAGCGTTTGGTCCACACATGTAAACCCGGGCTGAGGTCTTTTTTTTTTTTTTTCCAAAAATGTTTTACCGGGATAGGGTGATATGTTGGGGGGGGTAAATTAGCTATGTGTTCTTTCCAAACGTTTATCTCAGGGGCCCTCAAATCCAGGTCTTGAGGGCCGATGTCCTGCAAATTTTAGATGTGTCGCAAACAAGTTTATTGTGCCAATATGGAAAAGCCAAATGTATATCCTGCAAGCCATACAGTGTACTACTGCTCCCTATTAAATTGACTGTTAAGATTATTTAGTTACTTTTTTTTTAAAAATTCAGGAAATTATCACTAAACACGGGACCTGCTGATTGTCTTGCTGGTGTTTGCTAAAGCCTAATTTTAGTCTTTTTCTGTGACATATGAAAACAACTTTTAAGTCTGAAAGGTAATCACAATAAGTTGCTCAGATTCAATGTGACAGTACTCCTCATATATTCTTATATGACTTGGACATGGTCTTCAATGCATGACTGGTATTTTTCATTTATTAAGTAGTAAAGTCAGAAAGCATGTTGACTTGTTAAGAGCTGAGGAGATTTTAAGTTTGATGAATTTTAGACAGAATTTGTCTGCTGACAACCACAAGTGCCTAGATGACTCTCCAAAATCTGGATTATCAAAGTCACTGATGTCTTTTAAGGGAGGTAGAATTATTTCTTTTTTTTTTTTTTTCAAAATAACTGTGGGCAGCTTGAAATATTGTCAGTGCTTGGTGACAAGTTCTCAAAACTAAGTGGCAAAGCACTAGAAACTCTTCAAACGCCACGTCTGCGACACAAGCCTCTTTCCTTCTTTCTTTCTTTCTTTCTCTCTCATTCTGGCGATTTTTCTCAAAGCACAAGCAGATAGAATGTTTTTTTTTCTTCTTCTTTTTTTTTTGTCTAATCTTTGTAAAACTACCAGAGCTCATACAGAAGCTTCAGTACTTGTGGTATAAAAAATATTATAAAAATTCCATTTCATTGTGAAATGCGTCTAAAACGCGTCTCGTTTGTGGCACAGTTTTAACATCCTCTCCAACAAAGTGGTAGATAGTAATAAGATCACAATGTTTTCAACCTCACTCGCAATGTTTAAAGTTATCTTTTATATAATATCTAATATATTGAGGGAAATTCCAATTCTCTAAAATGAAATCAAGTTGGCTTTCTGTTATGTTTTTGATATAGAAGAAATGTTTTGGGTTCTGCATTTCACTTTAATTTTATGTTTCCCGTCTTGCCATTCCTGTTAGTTTATCAAAAATTGTACTATTTAAAATTATGCTATTATTGGGCCATTGCTGCAACATTGGTGCAGCACCTATAATTTTCTTATCAATGGTGCATATATTTGGCATACATCTCAGATTTATGGCACTTAAACCGACCCTACTTAAAAGTTCAAACTGGCAGTGAAATTGAAACTGAGGCAATTTTTACTTAAATGTATGTATATTTTCCCGTGCTTTTGAAAAACATGATAAATACACAATATGGACCATTGAGAACGTTGCAGAAATGTTCTCTCTTTTTTTTTTTTCAAACCATACAAATAGATGTATGGTTTGAAATTATTCAATTTAACATCAAAATAAATTCATTTCATTTGGGACAGATACTGCTTAAGTTCAAGGACAGAATTCCAGGATTTAAAAAGTGGACAGAATTCTTTTTTTGCACTCAAATTAACAATTACTTTGTCTTTGAAATGACTATGAATGCTGTCAAAGCCACAATTCACCCACTTGAGAGCTGATAATGCATCATCAAGTGCAGCCCCAGTGTACTCCACTCAGTCTTACTTGATGTTAAAAGCAAGCCGTAATGGGTTTGAGTTTTATATATATATATATTTTTTTTTTTTTTTTTCCACACATGACTCTCCCTTACCAAAAACAACTTTGGCAGACAAATATGAAAAATCCTAACTGGAAACTAAATCGCTCAAATGCAGATTCACGGCATGTTTAAACCCACACTCCCACCTTCCTGCTATTTGCAAAAAAATAATAATAAAAAAAAAAGCCCATAAGAGCTCGACCAGTCACCCAAAAAAGAAGAAAAGAAGCTTTTCAGAAGCATCCATCAAAAGCTCTGCAGACAAATCAAGTCATGGTTGAAAGACCATAATTTTACTCCAGTTTCTTGGAAATACTGCGGAACTTGAGTTTGAGGTTGGCAATTCCTTTGGTGTGCAATAGTTAAACCAAGAGAGCAGGAATAAATTACCACCCGCCAGCCCTTAAATTGTTTCGGCATCCCTCGATCGAATTCATCAGGGGCGAGAGAGCTGGAGCAAAGGGTGGAATACAGTAAGTAATAAAGGAAATGAGAGACTTCCAAAAGAGTTGAGATTCTCCTCCAAGAAATTCAGATCTTTTGTTTGAAGAACTGACTTCAAAAACTCATGCCAAAGGACTCTACACTAAAAGCAAAGTGCGAAAGGAGGGGGATAAGAAGTGCCAATTTGGCTCAATGTTTTTATAAGCAACAACTTATGAGATATGTAGGCTGAAAGTATTTTTACTAAGCATATATTCGTTCATGCACATGGACCGCGTCCTTTTATTTGCATCAAGGTTGCCAGGCAACATCTGAGATTTAATAGCATGCATCTTAATATTTGGGAGTGTTTCATTGGAAACACGCTTTGCCCTGTCTCACGTTCCTCATCTGTTTGTCACCGTGTTGATTATTACAAATGCATTGATCAACTCGCATTTCTCACTTTTCCAGTCACTTCCCTGCATCAACTGTTTTCACAATCCCTCCCTGAACCTTTGATTTTCCCTCATTTCCACCCCATTTAAGCTACCTCCCCACTTTCGGTTTCACTCTCGGCTTTTCTTTCTTCCGAATCTGTGACTGTTGTCACCCACTGATCCTTTAAATCAGTCTTCTATCCACTTCTTATTTTCCTCTGCCTAGTTTAATGTCTCCAATTTTCCTTTTCTTATTGCTGTTGTCATCTTTTGGCCTTTCCTGCCTTTTGCCTCTGTTGACCTTTGTCTGCCCTCTGTCTTTTAGCAGCTTTTTCGACCCCTTATTGCTCTGCTTTTTCCTGTAATCTCTTCAGTCCTCTGGCTTGCTACCTTGCTTCATCTTTTACACTTCCTTTCCTAGGTGGCGTTCTTTATTTATCTGTTCTTCTCTTACTTGTCCTCACCTCTGTGTTTCAGGCTCTCTCCTTGTTCTCAGTTCTTTCTGAAACAGTAGTCTGGCCTGTCCAGGGCTCTTAACAACCACAATAGAGCTTGTCATTAATATTGCATGCCACTGTCTTATCGACCACAACGATGCCAGGAATACAGAGTTGGCTATGAGACAAGTTAGTGGTTGGAGTGGACAAGCTTGCACACCCTAATGCAAGTGAATTCACATGCATACATGCATAGAGTTTAAGTCTACCTGTGGCTCGAGTGGTAATGCTGTAGGACATAAATTAAACCAGGTGCACAGATTAAGTTTCCTCACTGGAGAAAGAGACTTAGTCTTGAAAAATGATCGAAATACAAACCACAAGCAAACCATCATGCATACACATACGCACACCCGCATGCGCACGCACACACACACACACACAAACAAACCAGAATGTGCCCGTGCATGCTGACAGCCTGCCTGGCTTTTTCCCATCAGCTGGACCTATCACAGCTTATTATCAGCTCCTTTGAACCATGGGCTCAGAGCATGATTGCACTCTCAATTAATGCCTATATAATCTACTTTGATGGAGCGAGTAATGACAAGGTCCCTGCTAGTGTGTATGTGCAAATCTGCATCTTGCGAATTTCCCTTTGTGCGCACGCACACGTGTGTGTGTGTGTGTGTATATATATATATATATATATA
>NW_006799950.1:2881287-2999452 GCF_000485575.1 Poecilia formosa
AGCAAGAATTGTCACAGGATCTTGTCGATGGCTGGATGAAAAATTAGAATCAAACCACTCACCAATAGATTTTCAGTTGTTTTCATTCAAGCAAGATTTTTTTTTCTAATTGAATAGAAGAGCAGTATTTTTTTTTTCTCTCTCACCAACCCAGGATCATAAATCTAGGCCCATAGACCCACCTTATATTTAGCTGGAACTTTAACCAGTCTTACCTGAAATTTTAATTGTCTGGTTTCCGGTTTTGGCTAAATTGGGAAAAGGGTGTTTTTTGTTTTTGTTTTTTTTACATGCTTTTCATATTTGGTTCCAGTGCACACAAGATAGTATGTGGTGCACACCAGAGCAGCACACTGAAGTTTGTTTTGGTTATTTTTTCTTTCAGTGTCCCCTTGGCGACTCCATAGGTTTCCATTGTAGCCTGGAATGTAGCTGCAGAGCAGCTCTAGATGTTTTTGACTATTTCATTGCAGCATAATCTCTGATGGGCCTAAGGATTAAACCTTGCACCGCTCAAGTTTGCTTTACTCAGAGGGAGACAACATTTGAAAAGTTTTTAGACATGAGCATTCCCATTTTTATTTGGCATGAAAATGTAAAACTTTTTACTGTAGTGTGTCTGTGTGCATATTCACGTCCACCAAAAAAAAAAGAGAAGAAATGAAAAAGTGAAGAAAGAAACGTAGGCCTAAGGTGATTGATATGAAGATGAAAGCAAAATGCCTGAAAAAGCACAGAGCTTGTCACTGTGTGTTGGCCTGTCTCTGTGTACATGTTCTTCTAAAAACACAAATAGAGATGAAAGGTGCACTGTGTGCTTTCACTGAGCTGCCTACACTGGCGTGACTGTAGGCAGAACATAGCCTTCTAACCATCCCTTTATTGGGCAGTAAAGTTACTTTTTATTTGTGGTGCCTTGCAAAGATAAACCTATTTACCAACTCAAATAATAATGCTAAACTAGACACCCATTGATGAAAAGTTTTGTCTCTGGTATAGTGTCTACACCTCTTTTTATTGCTTCACATGTTTAAGTTTGACGTTTTTTGTTTCCCTCCCCCCTTCCCTAACTCTTACTTCAGTTCCCTTCAAAAGTCTTTGTGGAGTATTTGGTTCAAAACTCGACAGGAGCCATTTTAAAACTCTGCATCTTTACTGTGTCTCCCATCGTTTCATGGTGTTGGACGTGTGCTCTACGCCTACGATCTCCTGGGTGACCCAGGACTTTTACCTCAAACCAAATGTCCTAACACACACACACGCAGATTCCTCCATAAAATACCTTAGTAGACCTTAGTGTTTCCGGATAACTATTTCCGTTGTTAATATATATGTTTTGAAATATGCTGTCACATTCATGCAGGAGTGGTCTTACTGTGCTTGGCTGCCCGGGTGAACAACACTCCCACTGTGTGATAGACTTACCCAGCGAAATCAGTTGTTTATTGATGTGTTTTCTGTGACCTGTGACCAAGCTAACAACAAAATGTATCAAAATGCATCTCAATAAAATTATTACCATTTACTGACAACTAAGTGATAAAGTGGGTAAGTGAAGAAGACTCTTTAAAAAAGTATTATCAGATTTGAGACTGGTTGGTCAATTAGCAGTGATTAAGATAAAAACCTCATGCAACTGCTGTTCTGAGTGCTGGTGTTGCAAGCTTTCTGCCATCTTGCTGCTGACATCAGTATTACAGTTCAGCATAATCCACTGTGGATTATCACTGGGCTAAACGCTCCCATGATTACAAGGAATTTTCCTCCTGTGGTTTTAATGAGAATCACAGCAGTGCAGTCCTGGCTGCTGTCATTTCGCTCCGTCAAACCAAGTACATTTCCGTCAAGACAGTCCAATTTTAAGTGTGTGTGTGCGTGTGTGTGTGTGTGTGTGTGTGTGTGTGTGTGTGTGTCTTCTATTGTTTCCATTTCCTATTGTCTCGTATTCACTTTCTGTTATAAACTGGAATTAAGATCAGGAATGAAGGTGAATATTTGCATATAAATGGTGTTATGAGCAATCTAAAAAGAGAATAAAGCATACTTTAAACTTTTCAGAGGATTATTTAAAAGCACTCATGTAAACAAAAAAAGAAATGCCTATGAAAAGGTAAGGTGAAGTCTTTGTGGTTCATTATGTGTTTCATAAGAGTCCTCATTTTCTATAAATAATTCATCCTTAGCCTGATCTAAATTAATTGCGTGATAGTGAAGTAAACAAAGGACATATTTCACTTGTGGTGGTTTATGAAAATAAAATGGGCGACAAGTTACTGGAAAAAACAAAGTGAGTTACTGGCAAACTATGATTTATTGGTTTCATTATGTCATATGGATCTGGGAAGTAGAGGTGAATGTATTGCAGTGCCTCTTGAATTCAGACATTGTGAAATGTATTACTTTACAAATGAAGAATTTCAAACAGGCCAGTAATTATCACATAACATGAACGCTTCCTCATTCCAGCTACAGTATTTTTGTTGTTCGAAATTTGGAGGAACCATGAGATGTCGCTTCACTGCCAAATTTAAAATCGTGTGTATTTCATGGGATAACGCAGAACAAAAGTATTGGAGCTCATCCAACTTGTTAGCCTAAACATCTCACGTTGCCCATCATGATTGATGGGAGAGATGGTTTGAACTTCCTCCTTCTCTCTTTCATCTTTGCTCCAGCTCTGCAAGTAATCTGGGATTTGTGACTTCAGTTGAGCTATTGTTTCATCTTTTGCTACGCCCGGTTGTAAACCACCCTGTTTTTATGGCTACGTATCATAACAAATGACCAAAAGTGAAAAAAAAGAAGCTTCAGGAAAAAAAATCTTTCTAACTGCACAGCATCCTAAATTAGAGAGAAAAATTGTCCAAAAAAAAAAAAAAAAAGCAAATTTCTGCCAGAAACAGGGGAACTCAAAAAAGACCAACTCCAACATGCTGCTACCTTGAGTGGCGCAATTCTAGGATTAAGTGATGATGAAAGAATTTTTTTCCATGTCCGTCAAGTAACGCGGTTCTGGTACTTTTATCATGTTTTATTTATTCCGGAGTCGTTCTCACGCAACTGCATAATTTATGATTTTTATCTTTCATGTTGTGTGAGCGCCTTCCCTTCCTGTAATTTTATACTTCGTGGCATTCACACTTCCATATTGGTCTGCCCTTCACACTTGTTCTTTCAGTATGTCACAGTGTTAACTCAGACCAAGTCTTTGTCTCCTTCTCGGGTTATGTGTTGGCGAATGTGTAGAGTGTTTATATGCGCCTTGGTTTGAGGTGGTGGCAGCGGTGCATGTGTGTTTATGTAATACATGCATGTCTCTGTGTTTCTGTGTTGGTGCACGTTTGTGCTTGCAAACCTGCGTGTGCCAGACTGGCCCCAGGGTCCTGAGCCATCACGCTTTATGAGGTATGGCAAGGTGAGAGCAAAACATCTGCTCTGCAAAAAAAAAAAAAAGAAATGCTGGTCTGGGACTCATCCTGGGTTGTGGCAGTGAAAACATGCACTCACTCACTGAAATTGAACAGAAAAATAACATAAAAAAATATCTAGTTGGCTCAAACAACTGATACCTTAGAAATGAATGCCTCGAGTTTTGCAACACTCCCAGCAAATCTCTGTGCTTTTGAACCCCTTTCTTATCTTCAAATGCTTATACATATTTATGCCCCCAAACATATATTTCAAGAATACAAGTGCCTTTTTGAGAAGCAAGTTAAGCTCTCCAATGTTTCCTCCCTAAGACCTTCTTCTCAGCTGTTTTTTTTTTTTTCCTTTTCTGGTATTTCCCTCATGTCAAGGGCATTGGAACAATCCCTTAGTACCTGCCATTGTACCCACCGCCTCCCCATCCCTCCTCTTCTTTCTTCCTGCTTCCCCTCCTGTCTTCTTGGAACACCCCGGAGAGGAGAACTGCCATGTAAGGTCTAGTGGAGAAAGGATAGACACGGAGAACGTTCAGACTACCTCTGACATCAGAATCAGTGAACCTGCCCACATCTATTCTGTCCAACCTTGTCTTTTAGACTTGCTCTCTGCATGTCAAATGAGTGTGCATATTTTTTTTATATTTTTTTTTAAACGTGTCTGTATGCAGAAGTTGGTTGACAAAGTAACTTTTTGTTGTTGTTGTTTTTTTTCTGAAGAAAGCTGCAGGAACATGAGTCCAAATGGTGAGGGTTGCTTTTGACATACTGGTGCATCTCAATGAATTTGGACATCATTAAAACATTTCAGTACTCTAAATAAAATTTAAAACTCACTTCTAGTTGCTATTCTAACATATATTAAGCTCCAAATGAAGAATTGCCTGTCCATATTTTGTAAATCTTATATGGGCTTAGCTTCAAAATCCTACTGAAGTCATCATTGTGATTATGTACTTTTCCTTAAAGTTTTTCCTTCCACTCAATTTTCCATTAAATTGCTTTGTGGTTCACCCTGGTTGTGTGGTGTCAGTCAATGACTGTTACAAAATTGTATGGAATCTTTTCCCACAGTTATGTGTTTTGTAAGGAAAATATATGTATTTTTAAAATAAATTCAATTGGATATCAAATCAATAGAAATAAACATTTGAATTTACATCAAAATTTAAATAATGAAGTTATATCGTTTAAGTTTTACTTTTGAAATTTAATTGCTTTTTCTTTTTCCCTTATATTTTACCGCAAAGGGAAAGATAGAACTACACGAGTCCATTTGGTGACATTACCAACGTCGTTGTTTTCTGTCTTTCAAGGTAAATATTACTGTCAGAAACATAGGGATAATATTTGATCAGGTGATTAAATTTAATAAACAAATCAACTTTTGTCTTTGTGTCTACCATTTCTGTCTACCTTCTCCTCATAATGGTCTTTCTCTACCTTATTTATCTGAACCTTTAAGTCAGTTTGTACATCGTATCCCTTGAGGTAATCAAGTCAATGTCATTAGATGTTCCAAGGACTGAAGCACTCAGGTCTCTGGGCTTTTTCAGTGGCATCACCCCAGCTCTAGAAAAAAAAAATCTCCCTTTATACCTTTGCTCTATCTCAGACTCGGGCATTTTTAAAGTCTGAGCTCAGGACTTATTTTTTTCAGGCAGACTTTCAATACCATGTAACGGAGTGGCATTTTTCTTTTTTTCTATTTCTGTTGTTGGATCTTATTGCTTTATTTTCTTGTTTTGTATTTTTTGGTACTGTAATTTTGCTTTGGTCACCTCAGTTTGCAGCTATTAAGTACTTTGTGAATCAATCAATCACTCAATCAGTCAATCAGATAAGTAAGCTTTTTAACAACGTTCACATTCAGTGAAATGCATCTATATTGTTGGTGATTGTAGCCCCATAAGTAGCAGATTATGCAAACTGAATTTGCAACTTTCATTTGGTCATTATTTGCCGCATCCTCTTTTGTCTTTCATGTGTTGGCCCTTGCACCTTGTAAGTTGTAATTAAAGATAGCAACAGAAACACTGAGATAATATTCTTAATTATTAAAATTCTGCCTGTTACTGAATTGGAGCAGGCAATTCTGTCCAAGTACTGCTGCCAAACGGATGTTGTCACTTTTTTGCTTTCCAAAAAAGCTGTTGCCTTGTTTAATATGCCTTGTCAAGTACCCCTGAAGAGCTTTGGCTAAATTACAGTCATCGGCTGAATACCGCTTGATATTTTTCATTTTAACTACACTGAGTACAATTCCTTTCTGTCTTCCACTTGGCCTGCCTCCCTGTCAACATCATTTGTCTGCTCTCTCAGCTTTATAATTGTAAAACACTTGAAATGCTTTGAAAACGATATAAATAAATGGACATAATTTACTATTTTTCTGACCCAAATTAAGAGAGGTAATGCTAGTTCATGGATGCAAAATTGGATTAAAAATAATTGTAATCCAATCATGTCAGACGTATATGCTATTAGTACAGATTTCAGATCCAGTCAGTAAGGGATAGATTATCATTATTTATTTTTATTTATTTTTTTAAGAGGCTGGTGCTCTATGCTAATGCTAACATAATAAAGTAAAGATACTCCATAAGGTTGGGCCACATCTGTTGAGTTAATAACACTTGCTTGGGTTGCTAGGTGAGTTATGGCAGTTATTGAAATGGCTCATTTTTCAGACTTGGAAAAAATAACTTCTTGCCCGAAAATGCCTGGGTATTTTTTGTAGGGCTTTGACTGTTTCTAGATGCAGTGGAGCCCAGAAATTAAAAATGTGTAAAAAAAAAACAAAAAAAAAACATTACTGGTCCCTTTCAAAGAACTTATGTTGTCAAAAATATTAGCAGCTTATAAAAATATGTAGACATAAAGTGCCACTTCTTTTGCTTAGAGTTGTAAATATGAAATGAAAAGATTTTGTTCATCATCAAATTTCTGATACCTACCCAGAAATCTTATTTGAACCTGTGAACATCCAGAGCCATAGATGCTACACATATAGAGATAAACACCACGGCTATGACTTTAAGTGCCCCCCTTTGTCTCTCTGTAGTTTATCTCACTTTATTTTTAAAAGAGGTAACTCATTCAAGCAGGTCTATTTCTACTTTTCACATAGCTCTGACTGTAAAATACAAGGCACTCACACACATCTCCATACACTCTCACAGGGATTTCCTGATATCCCCTGGTTATATATACATAAGGATCTTTAGCAATCCATTCCCTGAAGAACAATTTGTCACCCATCCAGGACTAAGACTGTATGAGAGCCATCTGATCCCATTTGGGCATGAATTCGTGACTGCGCAATTACACACACCAAGAACACAGAAAGCAAGAAAAATTGGAGCTTTGACATAATGAGAAAGAGAGAGCTACTATTCAATATAGAAGGAGAGGTGGGGAAAATTGAGAGGGTGGCTTAAGGAACACTTAGATGTACAGCGTGGCTGTCACTGTGGTGGACTGCCAAGTTAAATAGCAAATGCTGTAAATAAGTGGCTACTTGTTTATTTATGGAGAGGTGTGGGTGACTGAAGGTGTATGAGTGTGTGTGTGTCTATGTGTGCCGCATATAAAGCAGCACTAATGGAAATTACTCAAAGCTACATTTTAACACAAAATTTTTACTGACTGACAGGAAAGGGGATTATTTAGCTCCAAAGTGGGTGATGGTTTAATTTGTGCCAAACTTTGTTATGCCATTTCTTTCTTCTCCAGTTAAATCTATCTGTCTGTCATCAGCACAATTGGTGGCAATCAAATTGTACATAAAAAATGGCAACCAATAAGCACTGAGAATAATCTGGATTCAACATTAGGCAGCACACATGCTTCTTGGAGGCATTACATGTGGGCAGGGGAAGCAAGGCACAGGTGTTGGAGGGACTTCCAGACAGAGGCAGCATGAGGAAGAATGAAAATCAGATGTGTGATAAGTAAAAAAAAATAAAAGGAAAATTATGTTGAGTAGGGGATACAGATAGGGAACGTAACTGTGGCTAAATCTGCTGTAAAGCATCTCTTCTTGTTGTAAAGATTAATGTATTTACACAATGTCCCTGCAAAAATAACTAAATAAATAAGATACGGTGGAGCGGGACAGTGTGGGAAAATACTCAAACGGCAGGAAGGTAAAGTAGTGCAGAAATTTAAAGCATGGTCACTGTGATTTAGGCTTCTGTTTTGGCAGGGGAAAAGTAATCACACACTCTTTGGCAGAACTTTCTGAGATGGCACCTAGATTATCCAACAGGCATCTGGTGAAGCAGTTAGTGCGATCTAGCAGAACATGCTGGCCAGGGCCATATGTGCAAGAGCGATGGTAAGCGATGCATGTGTGTGCCACATATTTGTTGTTTGTGGGATTCTTGAATGTATACCATGTTTCAATTTTATGTGAAATTTTAGGGTTTCACATATTAGATAATAAAAGTAATTACTCCTTACTAAATACAATGTAAAAACACGCACCAGTGTCTATATCATTATTCAACAAAAAAATAATAATAATCAAACATTCAAAAACTAAGGAAACCCTATGATACTGTATGTCTAGAACCACCATTACAAGCAAAGTAGCCATTTTATGTAAGTCTTGATAAGTTTAAGTTTCTAAGTTGTCATGGCGACAGGACGAGGTCTGAACTGCTACTGGACCGTAACCCCATCTTGATTCTTTTAGCGTCCGGCCAGTCTATTGTAGATTTTCTGTTGTGTTTGTACTTATTGTCCCTTGAAACAATTTTAGACAAAGCTCTTGGACAGGTGACCTGACATGCGACTCTAGGATATTTCCGTATGCGGAGGAGTTTTTGATCAGCTCGACAGCTGGGAGGTGCCTCGGGTGCAAAACAACCTCAAATCATCACCCCTCTGCTAAAATCCTGTTCCACTTATTTACTGTTCTTGCAGTAGTTGATAATAACTACTCCTGCCCCCAACTCAAAAATGGTTCACAAAGCTCTTTAGTAAAGTATCACACACTACAGACAGAGAGATGATGATATAAGGTCCAACGTGTTCCACCGCTTAGTGGGCCACTCTACACTTTTACTCTTATCTGTGCAAGTTGACATTTCTAAAATAAATTTGCTTAATGCACATACATTAAAAAAAAAGATTAATATTTTTGATAAGTAGTTTTGATGCTAGGATAAAGAGATTTTTTTTGACCTTATTGAAATTAGTGTATTTTGACAACATGTTCCCACTTTTTTCCTGGCCTGTCTCATATGCGTAACAAAACTCTTTCTTGTACTGTACAATGCTTATTATCACAGTTTGTGTTACCTGGCTTACTGTGTTCCAGGTTTTTATGCGATTTTCTTTATCCACATTATTTTTCTTCATTTTCTCTGTTTTGTGCCATGGCAACTTCTTCTTATTTTTTGCGTCCCTTGAACGCAAAAAAAAAATAAGAAGGTCGCTTCTATTTCAAATCCTGGCAAAGAAAATGGGCAAAAAATTGTTGAAATAATTCTTATTACAATCTTTGTCTCTCGTGAGGAGACATAAGAGACACGGATTCTTACTCCTACAAAGTGAAGTATGATTTTTTTGATGCTTATAGTGTAACTATGATTGTAATAGTAGTACAACAGAGGGTCAAAGTTTTGCATTTAGAGTCCTAAATTGGTACAACAGATACTTCATTGCCTTTCGGACATTCGGGACCCACAATCTGCCCTTTAACAGGTCTGAAGCCACAATGTTTTTGCTTTTGGCAAAGGGCCGTGATCTCACAGGAATACTAAAGAATTTTCATCTACCTCTTTTGACAGCTGCTACAGTTAACACCCTTTTTATCTCTATTCGTGAGCTTGTCTGTGCCAAACAAACTGGGATGAACTCCGCTTTAGGTAATGTTGATATATTACCTAAATGATTCAGTCCAGTCATTTATAAGGTCACTATCAAAAGGTGGAAACAAAGGCAAAACAGAACATCAGAAACAGACAGAGACTTGAATTACAGTTACAGAGTGGGAGGGGGCGGGGTGGAAGTATAGGACATATGAGCATAGTTTTCTGTAAACGTACTTCTAAAGGGGATGTAGGGTTAAAATTAAAACCAAAGGTCAAAGGCAACCCAAGGAATCCTCAAAACAAATTAGTTCACAAAATGAAGCTTGGTGTAATAAAGTGGTATGACACATTTGTATTTGACATATTTACTGACATTTCTTTAATAAATCGTTGAAATGCCTTTTTTTTTTCTTTTTTTAGAATAAGGTCAAGGCATCTACTGTAAGCTAAAAAAAAAAGCCTTAATTTAACTCTGACTCATTTTGGCCAACTTAGGCACTCTCATCTTTAGTTAAATTAGGGGTGATTGACTAGGCTATTTCCCATTTTTTCCCCCATGTGTCAGTTGTTTCAGAAGGTCAGGTGTGTTACATGATGCACATACCATATTTTACTGCAGTTCACAATTAAAAAATTAACTTTTGTTCACCTACTGTTTTGGGTTTTGTGAATCTTCTTGAGTTTTTTATGGCACTCTCGTAAGGAAGATAATGGTGCATAGTCAAAGAATGGTTTGGATCCTCCTACAACTCCAGCTAATTATTTCGCAGCACCTCAGTCCATATGTTGTGATGTTATTCCAGTTTCTTCAATTAAAAGGACTACATTCCCCAAAGCCCCTACAAAAAAATATATTCTTTGCATTTTGATTGTTTATTTTATTTGTTTGGTTGTCTCTCAACATCTGTTGGTTTCTTGCCTGTCTGTCCAGACAAAAAACAAAAAAAAAATGGAATGCAGTATCAGATGCAAAATACATGGAGAAGATAAAAAAAGAAAGATGAAATCAAACTCCGACATGCACACACGCTCTCTCTACACACTTCTTGATCTTCACGCCTGCTGCCTCCATATGCATTTGCCCAGCAATAGCTCAGACAAACCTCCATGGGACCTGCCTGGGTGTTGCCAAACAGCCTGTCATACAGTACCAATCCTGTTTTAAGCCTTGACACACAGTGAAGCAAAAATAACATGGCTGCACTTAAAAAGGCTCTGGGGGACAGGAGGAATAGCAATCAGACCCACTCCTGTTTGTTTCTAATGGGACAACAGCATTAGCCAGCATTGTGGTTTTGCCACAAATCTATAGGGAGAAAACGTATAGTGCAGAAGATAAATTACCCTCCACACAAAAGAGTAAGACTCCGCAAGACACAGATTAGTGCCTGTGGAAGGACTTTGGAATTTTTAGAGTTCTGCTACTCGTTTACTTTGTTTTTGTTGTGCTTTTGTTGTTATGATCAGCTGTTTTATTGTTTATTTTTTGTTCTAGCAGTGATGTGAAGCCAGGTTGATGAAGACTGTGCTGATCTATTTTTTTTTTGTTTGTTTTTGTTTTTTTAATTAAGAGATGTTGCCTTCCAGAAAGCATGCGCTGTGTTACTGCAAAGAAAAGTAATGTGAGACGGTCTGGGACCTGTGATGCCTCATCTTGTTGGTGTGCAGTCCAATGTGTGCGAACAAGAAAAGCAAGAAATAAAAGATTTTGGTTTTTGACTTGAGTGAAAATGATAGAATGTTAATTGCCTGTTTACATTTAAAAGGTATGTTGCAAACTTCAGTGACATCTTGCTTTGCTAGAAGTTTAGCAATGTTCTCTGGTCTGAGAACTGACAGTGATTTTTCTTTAATTATGTCAGCATGTTCGCGACATGCTGACATGTCGTGAACATGCTGTACATTCATGAAGCAGTTCAAACTCTTTTCATTTCACTGTACTATTTGCTTTATTTGTGCTCTGGATTCATAAAGCAGGTTGCATTGAAAACATCCAGGTTTAATAATGCCCATCAAAACCATCAATTACTAAGTGACTGCTTGGGACCAATAAGGCAATAAATGAGTGCTTATCATACCTGAATTGAAGTAGGCACATCATTTGAGCACAGGGGACAGGAAAATGGGCAATGTGCTACCAAACAGTTTTAAAATATGATCACTACAAATAATTTTGGTTTAAATGCCGAGTCGACACCATGTAGGTGCTTATGGAGCATCTACAAAGTGTTACTCCCTACATACAACACAAATACAGCAGAAAACATAAATATGGAGCATGTAAAAATTTACAGTAAGAAATATGTGACATTAAATAACCCGCCAATGTCAGCAACAACTCAAGTAATCCACACATGTACAGAAATCAAAGCCAGTTACTTTCCAAATTAATATATGGGTAAACAACTGGAAGGACACTGCATACAGGTACACAAAGCAATTCCAGAAATGTATGAAATACTCAGTGTAAAATTTTTATTTGGTAACGAGAACCTCAAGAAATCTCTCCTGCGTACATGAGTTAATCAAATGCATTGGACAGCACTTTCAGCAGATGCCTAATTTGTAGCTTTGGGTAACTCTGATCTTACACGAAGTGCAGGTTCGGTCTATTTCGCTGTGCAAGATGCCACCATTTTAACCACCCGGATTTACACTGCTCTGCCGCAAAGCTCAGAGGCGCTCCAAGAAGCATCTGGGAAATGCGACATTGCATGTCAATGGCAGTGGGGGAAAAAAAAGGATGAATGGTAGTATATAAAGTTCTGTAGTTAAACTTAAGAATTATTCATCCATTGCTCTCACTTTGTCTGCCTTGACCGACGCTCCTACTACAACTTGAGTGAGACATGACCTAAAAGGTTTCAGAATAAAATCAATATATGTAGTTTGTAGTACGCGTGTATGCAGACGTAAATGATCAATTTTGACAGAATATATGTAAATATAACCACATGTTTATTTATAAAGCTTGAATTTCAGGAGAATATAGTCTGTCTATGGTGAATTATTAGCCTTGCACATGCCGCTGCCCTGCGGAGGTAGTGTAAATGCTCTCATTGACTATGACTGTAGAATAGTGTTATTCTCCAGAAGTGAAACATTCCTTTCTTTGTAGTTCCTGAGATTTATCTCATTTTTTGGTATGCTTATCAAGTTACACCTGAAAGTTGTGAACTCTTTATTCCTTTTCTGCAGTTTCACAAAAAAAGCAAGAATTTCTCTCCCTCATTAAATTCTGCTAAACACAACAAGCGGCCTGTTTCGAAGAGGACAATGTGCACAGAAATAAATAACTTTAGTCTTAACTGTGAGGCTGAAATTGCGTTGCATGCAACAAATTTTAGCTAGGATAGCATTTCCAAAGGTATACGAGAAAGACATCTAACTGGGCCATTCCAGCAGTTTTACCTTATTTATCCAAAAACAATTAGAAATGTTCTGGCTTGTCTGGTTTGAAAATCCATACTCACTGATCTTCACGGTCTTATGGAGAACTTCCTGTTGCATTTCTCTGTGCATCGTTCCTTCACTTATGTAGCTTGCTAGTACTGTGCACTGTAAAACCATCTACACCACGATGGTCCCACCTGCAAACTTCACTCCTGGCATAGTGTTCTGATGTGCAAAAATATTTTTATCTCCCCAACATGTTGTGTGCGGTCTGGTGTGACCATCTGGTGTGAATTTCACAACAGTAGAAGTATTAGAAAATAATTATTAGAAAGGAACTTACAGAGAAAAGGTACCCATATTCAATATTTATTTTTACATGGTGCTATTCAATACGTTAAATTTAGCTGCTCTCACCAGACTCACAGAAGATATTAGTAATCAGCTGTAAGTTACTAGCTGTGCTGGAAGACAATTTACTTTTGGTAAATTTGTGGGTGACATATTTAATGGCGAGCAAAAATCCCTGTTGCCATGTTTATCAACTTCATCTCAAGCATATGTTGGTGTGAACTTATTACACATAGTGCCGTCACTCCACCGATACGCTTCACGGTCTGCACACGGGGCATCAAGTGGTCAAGGAAAAAGCAAAACAGGCTTGTGAAAAATCATTATAATCATACAATATTGTAGTAAGAATATGTGAATTGTGTTAATAGGTAAATAATACAAAAGTATCAAATCTTCTCCAGTACTTTGAACATCAGTGTAGTATGAAAGTATGTTAAAAAAAATAATTATTTAGTTTAATATGTGAAATTTCGACTTTGAGAATTTTCTAGTTAAAATAAGCTCCTCCTAATTAATCTTCCTAAAAAAATGCCATGATTTTATCAGTAGAATAGAATTGATTTTCTTTCTTGTAAAAGTAACAAGTAAAATATTAAACGCTATAAAAACCATCCATAAAAAATAAATAAATAAATAAATAAATAAATAAATAAATAAATAAATAGGTAATTTACCTGGGTTCCTACTACTAAAACAACAGCTCTAAAGGAAGATGTCAAAATGTTCAATCACGAGTGTTTTATGACGGTGTGTGGGTAGTGGTGGATAGAGGTCGCTTTGCTTGTAGTTGTTTTGGAAAACCTGTTTGCAATTTTCTCGCAACATCTGCCTACTTCGCAGTTGAGCTCAACTGCGAAGTAGGCAGTTGAGCCTACTTCGCTCAACTGCCTACTGTTGAGGCAGTTGAGCGAGAACAACTGCCTCATAACATAACATAACAAGAACATAACATTCTTGTTAGAATGTTATGTTCATCTCTCCTGCAACTGAAATAAAAACAATTTGTCTTTCCTCATTCCATTTTGTTCTTTTTGGATAGTTTCTATTAAAAGTGTAGAGTTGGACTGTTTTTAATTGTGCTCACTTTTCCAAAATATACAATTGTACATTTTAGTTTCGCTCTTTGGACTTTGCTGTACTGTTTTTTTGTTTGTTTGATTTGTATCATCAGGATGATGATACCAATCATCATCCTGATGATTTGTATCAGGAACTCTGATACAAATCATCTAAGTTCCTCGGAGTCCCAAGAGGGGTCAAGTGGATCCTGTGTGATCTTTTTGCCCTGTATGCGGTCCTGGAGGAGGTAGAATGGGCACTGAAGGGTCAGACTGACCCTGCGTAAGCTTTTACAAGTTTTTTTTTTTTTTTTTTCGTGGCTAAAGGACACCGCCTCTGCTTTCCCATTGTTCAGCTGTGACATCTGCCTCGGTGTAACACTTATCTGAAAATAAGTATACATCTACAATAAAACAAGATTAACCTCATAAAACAAGATAAGTTATATTAATCTTTATCTGTGAAAACAGATGTTTTTTGAGGTTCTGTGCACCTGTGAGAAGAAGATGCCATGGCCTGAAATCCCGCGTGTGCGTGCCCACCTGCAAGTGTGAACCTCTCCAGAACTAAAGCCAAATGGAAACGTGGTGGAAGCTTTTTGCACCTCTTTGCACTTCTTATTTTGCCATTGGGGGGTACGGGGGAAGGGACGCGGATGGAGAGCAACTCCACAGACCAAGGAAAAAAAAAAAAACAAACTCTAAATGGCTTTCTGAGGCATGCTGCGTGTAAGGACGCTGCAAGGACGTGCAAGATATTGACAGTGGTGGGGGTGTGAGAGAGGTCCCGAGCACTAAGGGAAATAAACAAACCTTGATATACAGATGAAGATCAGCATAAAAGCTCACACAAGCACACAGTCATATGTAAACAATAAGTCACAAATGCATAGTATTATACCATTTCTACAAGGGCCTGTTTAAAAGTAAGCTCAAGCCAATGCAGATGTTTGTTTTTTTTCTAGAGAACCTCAGTAGCGTACTGTATGGGGTCTGTTGTGTAAACATCTTTTGTTTCACACAGTGCATCCAGCATGCTAAACAGCTCTCTGCTATTGTCTGACAACTTTCTAAATGAAGCTCATTATGTCCTCATTGATTTTTCATATTCCTTCTCACCGGTAAATACCCCCAAGGTGCTCCTCATACACTCTGCCCTCCCGCCCATCGTCTCTCCCTGCATCTCTTCCTCTCTCCCTCTCTCCACGGTACCTGTGCTATCCATCCATCTATCCGCTGGTTTTTATCAGGCGCTCCCTGAGCAGCGGCAAACAGCAGAGCACTTAAGGGAGCTGAACGGTTTCCAATTAGCAAAACAAATACCTCCGCTCACACTCACCCTGTCACATAGTGCCTCAGAGATCCTGGGCGGCCATTACAGACAATTAGAATTTAATAAGCCCAATATGCTCACTGTACTAATGGAGGGGGAGGAAGGGAGGCTGTGGAGGGAAGAGGAGTCCTTATCTTTGCACTCTGTCTGTCTGATACATATTTCCCTTTGCTTTATAACTTCGTAGTTGCCCTTTGAGCTTGTTCTAAGCTGAATAGCATTTGATTGCTGAATCTTTGGCTTTTCTCTCTTTCTTTTGATGTCTTGTCAACTGTTTTCTCACTTCTATTTCAGAAACCCAAGCATCAGAATTTTGTGGCTGTTTTTTTTTTATGAAAGCTTTTGACCTTTTGATCCCAATTTTACTTTAAGAACTATAATTACCTGTAATTGGCCAGAAGATATAAGAACAGCAATTAAAGCTATTTTTGAGCCTGGCCTTTCCATCACGAGTGGCCGTTGACATCTGTTATTACCAGGATTTAAATTTTTTATTTTTATTTTTTTAAAAGACTAGATGATTTAGTATAGCATTTTATATTAACATTCATCTCACCTGGCATTACTAAGGCAACAATTTTCATGTGTATTTCTAGAGACTGCACACCTTTTTTGTTTTAACTATAAGATTTCCAAAAGCTGACAATATTTGATACAATTTGCTCCATGACAAGGAGAAGTTTATAAATCAAAAGGAAAGAATTGAGCAAATTCACGGTACTCCATCCCTATTTCACTCTTTTGTAGCCTGAGCAAACTGTAGACACGTCTTGAAATGCTGCGCAATATACAGTTTCCCTTTAAACGGTTTCTTACATTTATGTGCTCCATCTGACTTAGTTTTAAACACCTCACCGATACTGAGGATCATTACGTTTATCCTGCACAGGCCCTTGCAACTGCTGATATGAAAGTGTATAGCTGTGCTAAAAGAATAAAACTGTACAAATGGAAACATCTCCTCTAAAAAAACACAATGAAGGCCAGTTACGATTTAGCCCCCCCCCCAAAAAAAAGAACATAAATAAAGACAAGTGCTTCTGGAACAAGATGTGTTGAACTGAGGAGTGTAAAGTTAATTATTTGGACACCACCTAACAAAGAATATTCTTCCTTGAATGGTTTCTTACATCACTGTGCTACAGTGAATAATTTATTTTTAAACTCTTCACTGATATAGAGAATAGTTACATTGGAGTCGATTTTGCTCAGTAACATTGTTCACACTTAATTGTTTTCAAGGCTATGTAGTTGCAATTAGATATGGAGGATTTCTTCCTAAGAAAAAGAAAAAAATTGAAGCTCAAGGGTTGGACTGGGAATCACCCGTCAATGCTGAGCCAGCTAAAAATCAAACAACCGTCCCGTTTTTCTCTGTGTCATTATGTTTTTTTCTAACCTCTTCCTTCCCTTTTTCACTCTTAACCTCCACTTTCATCCCACTCCCCTCAACTCATTTTGCTCCTTATTCATTGTGTCATCAAGTCATCTCACTTTGTGCCAAGTCTTTACTGAGGCTCCATTTTTCTTAAACTTGAATTTTTCACCTTACTTGTTTTAGCTGTGTTGGACTTGGGAACTGTTTCATGTCATTTCTTCCTCAACTCCTCTCACTTTCTGCTCATCGTTTTCTCATTCTCTTTCTTCCAAGCCCTCCTTTCCACTTTGCTGCACCCTCACTCAAATTTTTCCTCTCGCCTTCCATCTCCCTTCTCCGCACAGCATACCATAACGTGCTTTGTCTCCGTCTTCTCACACTCTCCTATGTTTCCTCTGCGCAATAAGGTCTTATGAAATGAGGTGATACAAATGGCATTTTATGGGGCTACGCCACAAAACCAGGCCGAAGACGGAAGGCAATCATAAAAACCATTGTCTGCTATGCATGCCACTTTTAATGTGTTCCATCTGATTTAATGCAAGTGATAGTTAATGTAGGGGAGCAAGAGAGGCTTCAGAGGGGTGAGCGTGAGAAAGAGAGAAGTTAGAATGCAGATAAAGGCGATGAAAAGGCAGCGTTGGAGAGGAATAGGGTAGAGAGAGAGCATAGGATCGACAGGAGAGAGTGCGTTTTCTGCCCTGTAACAAGAGTCCTCACTTCTGGGTTGAAATAATAAGGGACAGCCAGGCTGATATCTAATTTCTGGGGAAGAAATGCCATTTAGAGTGAGAATGAAAATGGAATGCATGCAGGGGAGCAAGCTGAGTAAGAAAGAGAGATGTACAGACTGGGGAAAGTGAAATATTAAAAAATAAATGCAATATCCAATGCACAAAGTGATTACATTGCCAGAGGGAGGGAGAGGTGTGAGGATTCTGATGGCTTTTTTGTGCTGGTAATGCTGCTCATTTAAAAGAACAGGCACATTTACATCCAGATGGGGACCTGGTAGGTATTACCCATACTCTCAGCCCCGTATGGGAGAAATATGTGACTTAGGTAGCTGCATAAATCTGTCATTAGTGTGCAAGATTGGATGAATGATTCAAATTCTAGCCACTTTTCCTTTTCAAAGGCTAGTTGTGTTCTCCCTCTTAGTGGATGGAAAGGAGGTTTGAGTGGGTCACCGCGGTTAGTGCAAAGCAGCGCTCCTCATAATTTTAATAACATACATTTTGATCAATAGCCCAAAAGGGAGATAAATGCCAAATTACACTCATTCTAAAGGCCAGTTTTGAGTCACCAAATAACCTAATCTGCTTCATAATAGACTGCACAAGGAAGTTGGGATATCTTTCCTGAAGTTATATAAGTAGCTATGTCTCTGCATGACAAAGAATATATGAATACAGTAAAATCTAAACTAGCTTTGATGGAGCAGGACTTTACAACTTTTTCCTCAATTAGAACACATATTTTTGGTGATGTGTTTTGTTCTTTACCTGATGTAACAACTTCAATAAGACATTGACATGTTAAAAAAGTAAATAACGGAATTGGGTGCCCTGATTTTTCTCAGAACTATAAAACAGGACCAGAGGTGATGTTATTCCAGGGCCGTGCAGAGACCACTAAAGGGGCAGGTGCTCAAAAAAAAAAAAAAAAAAGGGCACATCTAACCGCATCCTAGGACAGAATATTAACAAAGTCACGCAGCTTTCAGAGTTTAATAAAACAATGATAAATTACAAAATTGTGAGATACACAATCAAAGCTGAGGAAAATCTCTATGTAGAGCATACAACTATGCATATGTAAGATATTTTATTAGTAATTTATTTCTGTAGGTCTATTTTGTTATAGGAAAGTATTGCCATATTCAAACCCACAATTTAGCAAGATATGTAAATCAGAGCTAGACCACCAGACATATTTTGTCTTTACAGAATTACACTATTAAAAATATAAACAAGGGCACAATGCAACCTTTTAGTGGACTGTAATCTATAAAAAAGAGCTGCCTGTTTGCTACGCTTGCAGTGGAGATGAAGATGGTACATTCAGGAAAGCAGAGCTGCATCAAACTTTAACGTGGAACAGCAGAAAAAAGAAACAAAGCAAAAATTGAATTGTTAATGCATGTCACCATGAGAAAAGCCTACTGAGTTTTACTTAAAAAAAACTATTTTAAAAATTAAAATCACACATTTTTGTCTCATGAAATGAAAAAAATATTTGCAAAACAAACTTATTTGCGCATGTCAGAAATCTTTTCTTGCTATTCTAAGTTTTTGTTTGACTCAAAGTTTTGCTTGTGATTCTCAGATGACGTCAGACCACAACAAAATCGCAAAAAAATATTTCTGATCTGTGCAAATAAAAGTTGGTTTGGCAAATAACTTTTTAAGTTCATGAGACAAAAATGAGTTATTTAATTTTAAAAAAGTTTTTTAAACAAAACATTTTGTTTTTAAAAAAGAAATCATTACAATTCCAAAAGTTTTGATTACAATTTTGTTTTACTTAACTCACGTTAGTTTTTTTTTTGTTTTTTTTTTCATTGAATAATTGGGGAAAAAATAAATAAATAAATAAATAACTTCATACTCTGCGAACCAGACCCTAATCTTAAAGTCTGGATTGATTTTGATCCCCTTCATTAATGACGCACTATTTTACATACATTTTATCTATCTTGGTAGTTCAGGGTGAGTTATTTTTTTTTTATTCTAAATGAATATCTTTGTTGGATCTTATTTAAGTGCTATTCTCCTTCAAGATACATTTACCAAACGCCAGAATAAATGCAATGTACATTATGCAGCAAAGGAAATTAGAAGACATATATCCATTATGGAGATGATCGGTTTTGGACGGGCGATGTGCCCCTATTGCATAAGCGATACTGAAGAATGACTGATATCATTGAAGAAGCTTTGTTGTTATCTAGCTTTGCTAGCAAAGTCGTTAGCTAGCAGCTAGCTTAATAGCACAACAACAACAACAGCCTAATGTCTGTGTGATAAAAATACCAAATCGATAGATAAGAACAGTTTTTCCTCACCTGGCTGTCTCCTCCCGCTCAGTAGTTCTTCAGAGAAAGCCAGACGCAGAGGCCTGTCAGTGTCTGTAGTATTTCATTACCCCTCTGCTCCGCTACTCCGTGCGGAAGCAGAAACGATACTACAACGTTTTCCGTCATCTGACAGGTAGCAAGTCTACTCCACTTTATTCACCAAAAATGTTTTTTTTTATTCACCAAAAACTGTTCTGTAATCTGGAACGTTCGCTATGCTGAGCTCCAGTTAGCCGCCTTATCTAGGCGAGAGGCAACTGCGTCATGCATCATGGGCAAAAGGTCAAAGGTAACAAGGTGACCGGAGGGCTTATTATGTTGTACAAAAAAAAAAAAAAAAAAACACAAATAATTTTAGTACATGTTATTATGTGTCAGAAGAGGGCTTAGAAAATAATAATACCAAAAAAGAAAAAAAAAATGACCAAAAGGGCACTTCTTGGGGACAAGGAGCAAAAGGGGCAGGTGCTCAAGCACCCCCAGACCCCCCTCTACAGTGCGGTGCTATCAAATCCCACCGAAATAGGATTGTATGTTGTGTTTATCAGGACCACCAGCTGATTTCCCAGTACATATCTAATTATGACTGAGGGGTGTAATTGTGATGAAATATTAATTTACTTGAAATGGAGGTGTGTTTTTTTTAATTTCTTATCCAAGTATTGTTGGAGCAGTAGAACAAATCAGAATGATAGTCTTTGGCATGCTTTGAAAAATATGAAAAAAAAAGAGAAGACATCTAACAAATTAGGAAATCTTAAAACTAATAAATAATATGTACTATAAATTTCATGTGTAAAATAGGGGTCTGTTCATTGATATAGTTCCTTTAGTGGTTTCATAGGACACCAAAGAAAAATGGCAAAATATTTCCTTGCATTTTATAAAGATGTGGCATTTTTCTGCTAACTAACCTGAAATAAGCCTGGATACAAGGCAAAAGCATTTTATGATCATTTTTTTCTTATAAAAAAAAAAAAAATCACTTTGTCAATTTTATCATGTTTCTGCTCATCCTTGTGTCAAGGCCTTCTTTCTTACAGGGCCTTGTTGCCTGCGTAAAGAAAATAAATCTCCAAAATTGGTTGCGTAAGAGTAAGTCAAGAAAGAGAAATTATAAATTCTCAGTGATTTTTTTTTTGTCATGTACCAAGAACTGAGGACCTAATAAAAATCTCGGATTTTATTGTGCTCAGTGTTGCATTGCACATTTTTACAGCTGGACCTACCCTGGCATAATATCAAAAATATCTGTGCTTCTCCTTCTTTGATTAATCTCCAAATAAGAAGATGTGGCTAATTTGGCATAATACAAATAGCTTGGTGGAGAGAGCACAGGAAGGGCATGATTTACTCTGCAGTAAAAAAAAAAAAAAAAAACAGTCCTGCATTCAAAGATCTTCTTATCTGCTGATGTAAGCCATTTCTTCCTCACACTCACTCCCTATTAAATCACTGGATGTAAATCAAACACATAAAGAAAGCACTAATTTAAACCTGCTTGAAAAGTTTTGGTCCCTATGGTGACTTAATAAGGTGGCACGTCTTGCTGTGATGAAGGGCATAAAAGCGGATTAATCCCTTTTTTAAAACATCAGGACATAAAACCCTAAACTTGCATGCTGATGATTAATAAAGTAGGAAAATATGCAGCGTTGTTTATTAGTAATAGATGTGCTCAGCGGGATCTTGAATTTAACAAAGTAAAGCACGCAGATAAGTCTGCTCACACACACACACACAAATCCATGCAGCTTGTCATGTTTACCACTTACCAAGCCTAAGGCACAAACTCACCTAGGTATTTGACAACTGGCTGTACATCACTGTCACAGGGATTATCATTTTCTGATGCCTAACTGGATTGATTCAGAGAGATGGTGTTTTCTAATTATGCTCTGGGCCACATTTTTCACAAGACCTCTGATTAAACGGAACTTGCTTGACAGTCCTTAAGTGCTTGTAAGCCAGTGTTTAGACAGACAGAAGTGGCAGTCATACTTGTATTTCCTAATTAAAAAACATGACTTTTGGAACCTACTTGTTTAACTGATCTATGGCTTTAGAGCTCACTAAAATTAATTTACTAAATATATATAAAACATAATCTATAAACAGTTATTTCTGTCTACCACATTTCACTGTTATGAAATTAAAACAATTCAGTCTATTTAAATATATATATATATATATAAAACATAATCTATAAACAGTTATTTCTGTCTACCACATTTCACTGTTATGAAATTAAAACAATTCAGTCTATTTAAAATTCACAACAACTGTTATTCGGCGGATGTCAGGATACAAAGATCCAATTTATACAAAGAAAATATTAAAGCAGAGTAACCTGGCCCTAGAAACACATTCAGATTCAATCACATACATTCCACTTTGATTTTTATGTTTAATTGGGAGGAAAAATAATGATAAATGTGAAGGACGCCGAGGGAAATAAAATGTAGAACATGTATTGATAAATTGTGAAATATATGAGCATGAAAGGGACAGATTGAGGAAAACAGAAAGAAGGACAGACATAAATTGAGTCTTAAGTGCATATTGGGAAATGAAGAAAACACAGAAGATATTTATACATTAAGGAAAGCATTTTTTATTCATCTTCTTACAAAATAAAAAAAGAATTTAATGTAGGTTAATGCTCTATACACTCATGTACAATAAGTGGCGGTATGCACCTTGAAATTGCTTGCGATCCGCCATAGTGGAAAAGAAGAAGAAGAAATAGCGGCGAAGTTTGAGGAAAGCGACGGAGAAAGACGCACGCAGGACACAATGGCGCAGCTTTGAGTGATAAGATAAGTTTCCTGGACTATTTTGGATAGTTTCAGTTCCAAGTTTGTCCTGCAGTTTTATATGTATTTTTTTGCACTTTCAGGCGGTTGGTTTAGCACTGAACTGTTGGCATTCGCTAGCTAAGTGGATGTCGCACAGGAAGCGTAGTTTAGCCGGCTGCATCTTCAGCATTCCGGCCTGGATATGGATACTAGTCCTAAATTAAGCGGTAATAGTCTGAAGAGTGGCTTTGGATTACAGTATTTGATGTTTCCCTTTTCCTGCACCTGGATATTTCTCATTGGGATGTAACCTTGGACCAGGAGACATCGCCATCTTAGGTCATCGGTTGGTCTTTCCTCTTCACCTGAACTGGAACCTGAGGCTGGATACTGAACTGCTAAACCAGGTACTGTTTTGCTTTGTTTTGTTTATTTGCTCACAGAGTCAATTGGCCATTAAGTTTTATTTTCAAACTAATTGGGGAGCGGGGCCTTCATTAAGTTTAGGATTTATAGTGAACAATCCAATTGCAGGTGCAATTGTATGCGTTTTATTGTGTATGTTGTGATGTCCAATGTTTAAAGTTGCATGTTAGAGTTCACATTTAACTTCCACTGCATAAAGGTAGAACAGGCATAGACACTGCTTAGATATATAGATGCAACAATACAGTTGAAAACGGTTGATGTTGATGTTCAGACAACTCTGACTATAGATGTATAAATAATTGATTGGGTTATTAGTACTTGATATAATGTAACAGTGTCTGGTTAAGACTACTGATGCAATTGAATTATAGTTTCCATACAGAAAACTGCTAAAACTGCAGTATTAGCAGTTTTCCAGCTAATACTGCACTGGCATTATTGTGAGGCTGCTCAACAGCACACAGTATGAACAGGTATTTATTTTCTTCTTATGTGTTTGTGTTCACATCTTCCCAACTATCTGTGTGTCAGATGCTGAACATGTTCCTGCAGGCCATCACACCAATCCTGCCATAAGTTCAAGTTTGATTAGCCCCCCCCAAACCGTTTCCTTTGTCCTTTTCTGCAGAGAATACACACAGTATGAATATACTCAGAGGCTAAAATAAAATCTGACAGGAACCCCTGCGAAACCTCCAGCATCGTGAGAGTTTTGGAGGGTGGATCCAACTTCTGGAGCTTGCTTTGTGTTGAAAGCATTAGGTTTTAGATGACGTCTTAAAATTGTTAATCTTAAAATCTCCACTTATTCAGGCACTTATGCATTCCAGAGAAAATAGGTGAATGAGTCATTGTTAGTACTGTCAGACCTTAAATATCTCATTATACATTTTTCTTTATTTTAATGAAACTCAATCACCATGCAAGTGTATGATCCACAACTCAATCTAAATGGTGAACTCAAACAGTGTGCAATATTCTCATTCTTCAAAGCAAGAATATACATTACTGAATAATCTGTGATGATCACAATTTCCTAAGCCTGCAGAAAATGATTGTGATAATGTGCAATATGAACAGGGAAGACATGATGTCAGAAGAAAATAAATGAAAAACAAGCTTTCTTCATAAAAAAAAAAAAAAAAAAAATCACAAAACTTCAAGAGCAGGAAGATACTTTTACTCACTACAGAAGCAATTCCCCAGTATATCGTCCCTGTAGTAATTTTCAACATATTAAATTTGGATTAACAACAATAGATGAATTACAATCCTAGCTGGCAGGGAAATTATTTTTGCCTAACTAATGAAATTCATGAAATAATGTCTGGAGTGATTCCCACCTCACTTTCTGTCACATCCACACACCAACACTTTGTATGCACATACAAACCCAAAGGAGTTCATTAGGAACTAATAATGGAGGTACTGCCATGTCTACAGCCCAGTGTGAAACCAGATATGTGCTATGTTTTTTCCTGAAGACTCTTGATTAAAAAAGAAAAAAAAAAGTGCATTTCTATCAATTAATGCAGAAACTTCACATACAAAAATATGTGCAACCAGAAATTATAAGAATGTATCTAAAGACACCTTGAGGTAAAAGTCACTTATTGTAAAAAGTGAGACATGCACAAATAGTTCTTTTAGAGGGGTGGACAATACAGACTTGAAGATGCTTTTCTTCCAAAGGAACAGGGAAACTAGTTAAAGTTCATTGGAAAGAAGCTATTGTAGACGGAGCTGAATACAAGATCAACAGTAGAAAACCCTTTAGAGGCTGCAAAAGACTTGACACTCATGCAGGACATTGACCTAAAACATAATGTCAAAGATGCAATTGAATAGTTCAGATCAAATCATGTTGATATTTTAAAATGAGATGGTCAAAGTCCAAACCTAAATACTAAATACTAACCTAAATATATAACTAAGAATTTGTAGCCAAAGATGCGCTCCATCAAATATAATTGAGCTTGAGCTAGTTTGGAAAGATGAATGGGGAGGGAGAATAATCAGGTAATCTACTGTAGGTGCAAAGCTGATCAAGACACCACAAAAGGTGTGGTGATTGTAGGAAAATATGGTTTTACAAATATTCGAAATATTGCTATTTGCCAATTGTTTTTGAAAGTTACACATGTGAAAAAGATGTAGGAGTATGAACACACAGGGTTCCCCCCAGAAAACTTGCTAAGCTCGGGGGGCTAGGGCGGTCATCTAGCTGCCCGCCATGTTTTTGAGTTAAACAATATTTAAAGTTGATAGGACATTTGAAAATATCAATTGGAAGACTGGAAGATTAATACATAAACACCAACTATAATGTCTTTAGATAAAAAAGGCAATCATTAAAAAAATTAAAATAAATTAACAATGCTAAGCCTGGTGGGGGCATAAATAAAGCCTGGTGGCCCGCCAGGGTAACAATACACTTAGGGAAACCCTGAATACACAATATTCTGTAAATTCAAAAGGGAGCCCATAAAAAGAATATGGTTAACTAGGAAAAATTACATTGACAAAAGTAAGCTGGGACTAATCTTTGTATGTTTGTGTTAGCATCACAATGTGTGAGCACTTAGCTCTACTCAGGTAGAATCTATGTCAATTTACAATTATTATATGGGTGCAATAAAATGGAAATGTGACAGTCCACAGTGGCACTCTTCCTCGCTTGCCTTAAAAGCAGATGAGCCATCTCTTGGCTATATCTTTGTATGATGTACTAAATTTTTCGCGTTTCACTGATTCCTCTGGAGAACAGAGGTTTCACTGTAATGTAAAATGTTAGGGCACCTCTCCCACTGTTCTTTTCCTTTTTATCTCACAAAGTCCCTGTAAGTCAACAGCTTGATCGAATTAGACAGGGTGTCCACACACATGTGCTTGCATGCATGCACGTGTGTGAAGTCATGGACTTTGTTCATGTGCATATTTATCAGATTATATTTCTGTTTCTCATGCTCACAATTAGAGGTTTTTTTATGTAGATGCATGCTCATATCAACTGTTTGTGTCTCTGCAATTGTACGTGTGTGTGTGTGCATGATGGTAATCTCGGCATTGTACAACCAGATTCAGTCGGGCTATTGCTGATGCTGGTACCCCATCACAGGACACCTAAATCAGGATGACATGTTCCTGGCACACCCTGTACTAGCACCAAATTGTCCCTGACAGTATCAAATGCATCCCATTGGGTGTTCAACATTAGTCCAGTTTCACTGACCTCTTGTGTAGGGCAGAAGGAGATGAATGATTTTGCTGGGAAAAGAATGAATTATTTTTGAATTGGGAACACTCAAAGACCGAATATTATGATGAAATTTATTTTTCTTGTCTCTCAAAAATGAGAGCAGAAAATGTGGCTCAAATAATTCCAAATGAAACAATTTAAAAAAAAAAGATGTGAAAAGTAAATGAGTTCTAGGAGCATCTAAGATCCATTGACATTTCATGTTTGTTGGGGGGGGGAAAAATTGAAGGGAAAAAATTATTCAGAATTTCAAATCTATAACAGAGGAGTAATAATGGAATGCTTCTCGTTTATTCATTTCTGCTGCATGTTTCTGCAGTTTGATCCCACGGACAATGGAGCAGCTTATTAGTTATTTAAGTGACATAAGTTAGCTCCCTCTGAAGAGTGGTTGGACTCAGCCTTAGACAGATAGGGTAAAGAGGTCCAACATCCTAGGATCCTGGTCCTCCACATCAAAAATGGTCAGCTGAGGTGAATCAAGCACTTCCGGATGCCTCCCGGAAACATCCGTCTGATGGTTTTCCTAGCACATCCCACTGGAACTATGCATCCCTGCTGGCCAGGGGATGCCTTGGGATCCCCCAGAACAAGCCAGAGGGTGTCACTGGGGAGAGCGATGTTTGGGTTTCTATCCTAGATTTGCTACCAGATATGCAAAAGGTAATGGATGGATGGATGAAAGGAAGACAATTAATAGATCCTTTCCGACTATACTGAGTATTCATTGAAACATAAATATGTTTCCTTTCTTGTTTCCTTTCTTGCTGTGTATACTAACATTTTGACAAATACATGTGTGTGGTTAAACCTGAAGAAATCGGGGAAATTTGTGTAACACTAAGTCTTGTGACGTCTTCAGAGTATGTGCAGCACTTTTACTGGGTTCCTGTTGAACATAATGCATTTATACTGAGAACAATAGAGGAATTTTGCAATTATAAATCATTGTAGAATTACCTAGTCTCAAATAATACCAAGGACAGATTTATGTGACTTAAATCTGACAGACTATAACTTTCTGAACAATAAAACGGATAAAAAAAACAATCAAAAGTTAGAGGATTAGCTGTACCTGTATATGACTTATTTAAGTGGATAGATCGCAAGGAGGAGATGGTGAGGGAGAGATTTACATGAAAATTATGTTCACTGCTCTCAGATACAACTCTGCATAGTTTATATGGTATTCATCTTGTGTGCTCTGGACCACAACTGAGCCCATCTGTCTGACAACTGAATCTTCACCGAAATTGGATCACGTGGAAGAACAATCACTGTTGTAACATCGTAGTAGAATCTCTGAAATAGAAAAAACATAAAGATATTGGAGTGACCTGATATCTTTAGACTACTTCTTGAGATATGGTGTCAGATGTAATATTGAAAGAGAGAGAATGACAGTATTTCTCCTCAACAATTTACGACGGATAAGGTCATTCTACTGGGTAAATTAAAATATAAAATAAACCTGGTATTTGTTATGATTCAGAGTTTTAAAAAATGTTGTTCAAAAGCATGAAAGACTAAGGAAAAACAATTTAAACAATATGGTGTAATGTTTGAAAAGTTCACGTAGCTTCAAAAAAAAGTATTAATCAGAATATTTCTGTGGAGAGAGTGGATGTGTTATACGTTTTGTGGAGTGGATGTGTTATAAGTGAAAATTTCACCTATAGTTACACAGTTGTTAGAATGCTGAGAAGAGCAGAAAACCTGAAACATGCAGAGCCTCAGAGCACCAAATGGCAGGTAGCCTTGACTCCTAAAGGCTGCAGAAGCCCAAGGCAGATGGACACCAGACACCCCCATAGAGTGGCCATACGCTTAGATATAATAGGAGCAGTAGTCCCAAGGCCAAAGAGGTACAGGGAGAGACACAAGTCTCTCCCTGTACCAAACCCACAGGGAAGGCCAAGCCCAGAATATTGTGACCCTGGAGGCCAGGAACTGACACCAGCACCAGTAACCAGGAAACCCCCCAGTTCAGCCCTTTCCCCAGCAACCAATAGGTCCCAGCAGGTACCCCAGCATCTCACCTCGCAACCCAAAATCATGTTTCACCACCAGTCCCTCCATGTCAGACCTCTCACCACCTCAGGGTTGCACCTACATGACCATTTCACCCAAGGACAGAGGGACACCCACATAAGCCTTGCCTCCCATTGCCAAGGTAGCAGAGCCCGTATCCTCTACAGACCAGATTAACTCAAATTTCTTTTCTTCTTTTTTCTTAGTAATGGGCATTCTATTCTTGGAAATATTTTCTAATAACTCTGCTGATAGGCCTTCATTTCATTTAGTCTCAGACAAAAGTCACGGAAAGGTGAGAAGAGCCAGAGAACTTGTAGTTATTAGGTAAATTTCCCACACACTTTGGACATGTGCTACTTTGTGAAAAACCCATTTAGCACATCATTTATGGTGTGTAGTTTGTTTTATAGAGTATTTTGTGTTTAATAAGGTGAATATAGGTAATAAAGTATTTGTGCCAGTTTTACTCTATTAGCTAAATTATGTGCTGATAGAGCAATGTCCTATTTGTCGATAAGTGAAATTGTTACATATACATTAGGTTTTATGTAAGTTATACGTGCATGCAATTAATAAAAGTAATAAGGGTCAGATAAGAGGGCTCCTTTAAGACAAACTAACAGGTCTCAGAGACATTTCCTTGCTGGTTGTTAGCCAGATACTTACAGCCGTCTATTGCAATCTATGCACTTGAGTTCTTTGTTTTTTTTTTTTGTTTTTTTTTTTTTAGCAATAGAGTATATTTTAACTGTATCAGTCCATTCAGCCTGTGAAATATAGTGGTCACATACCTAGTGTATAGCAACAATCAACAACAAGATATAAGTCTAGCATGTTATCAGGTCTAGCTAAGTTGGGCAAGAATATTGAATTGACCAATGTAGTGAGAACTGCTGGAGTCTGGCATGTCTTCAATTTTGGAAGATAAAATCGGTTTATCATGGTTCTTTTTGAGATCTTGGCTAATCCTGTTGTAATTATTATGTTTAGACATTTGAATCATTCTCTTTCACTCAACGAGAGAAAAGAAGTCTTAAGATTTTGACACCAAAGATAAAGTTTCTCAAGCTGCACCACTGCTACACATGTGAGCTGCCTCACACTCTACAGGACATAGCAAACACAGCGTTTCAATCTGGGGGCCTGGGAGGGTGTAAAGCCTGGCACACAAAGTGCTATCTTAAATTTTTTACAGGACTGTAACAGGAGTGTTACTGTATAAACGCAGTATAAAATTGTGATAACTTGTATTACTCAGTACAATGAAATGTGCCACACTGTATGGTTTATTGCTGCAACAGAACTGGATCGCAGGGCTCTGACAGAGATACTCCAATATTGAATACAGTGTTGCGTTAGCGGTCCTATTATTAGAACTGAACTTTAAAAAGAGGGAGAGGAAGATTATTGAAAAAAAAGACATCAGTGGAAGCACTGAGGAGTTGTAGGCTGAAGCTGCAGTCACACTTGTAGAAAGTGCACTGGTCTTTTTATAAACTGTTCAGTTTTTCTAATAAGCCATCTTTAATAATAAAAGTTAAAAATGTAGGCATCAATCTGCCAGACTGGCTGTCAGACAAACCTAATTCATAAACAAAGATTTTCTTAAAATGTTCTTATGCGAGATATTGTCAACAATGCCTGGTAATTGCAGAGTGTGAGGAACTTCAAATGCTGGTGGACCTGTGGCTACTCCAGAGATACTCTGTCTGTGTAGCAGAAGTTTTAAATGAAAAGCAGATGTTTTATTTTATATCAAGAAGAAATTATAACATTTAATAAATCTTTCTCACAATTCAAGCCAATAGTTCTATATCCTGTTTTGCCATAAACTGATTCACTTGTTTGATATATTCAGAATTCAATTAAATTTATTTGTTGTGTTATTAACACAACCAATAAACAGAGAACAAGCTTAAAATTTGTCAAGGGTATAGTTCAGATTATCTGAGAATATTGCTTATGGTTTAAGATTGCCAGTCTATTTTCTTTTCCAAGTGTTTTTTTTTTGTACAAAATAAAAAAAAATCCAGATGGTCTGTTTGAATGAACCATATGGCATGTCAGGTTAACGAAACGGAGGCACCGTAAGCCATTTTGTTTTCATAACACTTCATTAGGGATATTAAAGTAAATCAATTTTGAAAGCTTCTCTGTAGTTCAGCTTCAGCAGATCCTCGGGCCTTTTGACTCATGTTTTCTGCTTTAGTTCACAAGGGTCTGACACATTTACTCTCTATGCTTAAAAAAAAAAATCAATGTTAAAAATGTATTTATTAAACAGCAAGGAGTGTTTGATATAAATTGTTTCTGAATGAACTATTAAATGGTTGGTAGTTCTCATTTTCCTTTTCTTAAGACAAGTCAAAACTTGTTTTATTGTGTTAAAACAAACTTACTAAATGCTACATAATAGAGTTACAAAATACAAGACCATAAATATTGAAAGCAATTAAACTATGGCTATGACTAAATTATGCTGATTATATATGCTGCAATGCTTACTGTCAGCAGCTCACTAAATGAAGACTAGTCGGCTGTGTGTGTGGCTTAGAATATAAAAAGCTAATTTCTCAAAAATGTGTTCTTTCAGAACAGTTCTTCTGTTTGAAGTGCATTTCTGTTCAGGTTTTTCACATATCAGTGCTTGCTACCTTTGCCCTGCAGGATGCAGCCATGGCCTTCTGTTTTGAATACAAACCAAATTCATATTAGTCAACATGCCTACTTAAGAGATGGCTAATTAAATCCTGGTCAAACCGGCGAAGTGAAGAATGCATATGAGCTGACATATGACACATGTTTCATTATTAGCCTACAGTCTGACAAAAACTCTTGAACCTCATTTAATTTGTAGACTACAGATGGATATGGAGGTTAATATCATTGAGGCAACAATAAAATCAAATAGTTGATTCAAAGGGTTGAACCGACTATTAAATATTACTTTACCTTTTTGAATGTGAAGTAAAATTGGAAGAATATTTAACCAAAGTTGTTTAATATTTGGTGTCTTTTGTCAAAGAATGTTGATCTCAAGTTACATTGTATATCAAAATTAAAATGAGTCCTTTGCAAATTAAAAATAGGTGATTATATTTGTGTCGTATTGACTGTAGTTCAGCATCTTTCCAATCAGGTCAATTTCTTAATTTTAATGTTCTACCCTATCCTGACATGACAAATTTTGATGTATGATTTGAAGCTTAAATGAAACGGCCTTTATTTGGGACACATACATTTTTTTTATTGTAAAGTAAGCAAGAGTTCTTGATGCTGACAAAAACCCAGTTACTAAAGCATAGATGTCTTCATCACCTTAAGCCTTTTGTTCGGCATCAGTTTGGCTACACACAGAGGAAAACAAAATAACCGACTTCTCGTTATCTCCTGCAGTTAGCACCTGCTTCAGAGCTTTCTATTGATGCTAAAGATCTTGCTCTTTTTTTTTTTTGCCTTTTGTCTTGACTGCATTTGATCCTGTTTAAAATCTGAAACACTTTGATTAAATCTGAACTGGGGAATTCTACACCGGGCAGAGATATTCTTTACAACACATTTTGTGATTCATTAAAATGCATTTATTTTTTTTATTGTGGAACTAAAAATAACTTTTTTAATACTTTTTAATTTTTGGCATTAGGACCACTTTAAAGAGGCACATGAGAATCACAATGCCTGGACTCGTCAATCCAGGAGTGGAATTTTCTACAGTTTTTTTTTTTTTTCGGATTCTTTTACAAGAAATAAGGAGAGTGAGCATGAATTTAATCTAAGATTTATATTAGCAGTAAACCAGTCAGACCAACATATATCACTGACTTAAATACTTCACTGACAGAACAACATGCAGATATATATATATTTTTTTGGTGAATATCAGCTTAAAATATTTCTTTGTTAGAAGCAGAGCAGGTCAAGAGCAACACAGTTTTGATTTTATTTTTTCCTGTCTTCAAGGTAAAATTAGTCTAGCAAGATTTTAGTTTGAGGTTGAGGGGAGATGAAGATGGGCAGGCTTTTGTTTTACTGAGTTAGGAAGTCTGCTAAAAATCCCTCTCAAATCAGACAAATGACACTTTTTAAAAGCCAGAATAGGAAAGTGCTGAAGTCATGGCTTTGAGCTGATATTGGCTTTAGGGCCCCAAACATATTGTATCCTTTATTACATTTAAAGCTCTCTTTAAATCTTGAAAATTCAGTGGTGGAAGGCGCCTTCAGAGGATTTAGTGACTCAGAAGTAATAAAATAACAAACAAGCACCACAAAAACATACAAATATAATATAATTCATTTTTTTATGTAATCATTATGCCGCATATCACTGAAGGACTAAATTGTTAATGACTACGTTTCAGGTTGCACATCTTTATTATGGTACAGAAGTACAAATCATTAATCATTTGACATCATTAAGCTCGATGATGTCAACGCCTTTAAACAATAATAATAATAATAATAAAAATCAAGCAAAGAATGTGTTGCCATCCATAAACAAGGTTATTCTCTATTTTTAAATGGAAAGATGGAATGAACTAACAAAGTTTTTAATGAGTTAAGTTAAAACCACACATTTAATTTGTTCTATTGGTTAAAATCCTTTCTTTAGCAAAGCATAGAAAAATACAGTATTTAATTAGGTCTCTATACATTTTTGTGACAAAATCTTGGTTTGAAAACTAATTAGAAAACTAAAGCTGGCAGCCAAATAGTTTGTTTTTTCTCTAAAATAAAAAAAAGGTCTTTCAGTTTTAAGCCACAGTCCCGTTTTTAATAGAAAATAATTACTTTCAAGTCTTCAATTTTTAAGAACCAAAGGGTCTTATTTAAAGGCATCTTTTTTTCCTTTTTCTAAGAGAAAAATGAAAAACAAATTATACTTTAAAATGTTGAGCTAATTACAATTATGCACAATTTTTAAGGTAATTGCAGACACATATGACTAATCCTCATTTACATGTTAACATTTGAATGTAACCATTGAGCCAAATATAAGTTGTGAAAGCAACTATATTTACAAAGCTGTACAGCAGAGTAAATAAAGAGCCACACTGTTTCTCAGTGCATATAGTATAAATTATACTGAAGTGAGGCTTCTAAGTAATTAATTCAGTTAATGAAAATTAGCCATAAATTAAGACATGTTTTTTTTTTTTATTATTATTTCTCATGTTTCTAGAACATAAAAAAAATGAAGTGGTATCCTCAGTCATAGATAAATAAAAAAAGACTCAGTCAGTTATATGAAACAAAGTGTGGAGGCAAGAGTAACAGAAATTAAACACACAGTGAAATTATAATTTTTTCATTTAGCAGAAAAGCGTCACAATGACAACTTCTAGATGTCCTCTTTTTATTTTTTCTTATTTATGGAGAAACTCAAATGTGTTTATTAATGTTTTTCTCTATTCTTTAACACAGTCTTTCTTTATCTTTTAGGTGCTCTGATCATTTTTTTCTATATATATTTAATACCGTTAAATCTGGGTGTTTGACTGGACTGCTGTATCTTGATTGTCTTCCTCTGAAATAAACTGGGGGGTTCCTTGTCTGTGTGTTTGGGATTATTGTCTTGTATGCTCATTTCATATTCTCATAAAGAATGCAGGGCTGGACGATATGACTAAAAAACGTGTCATTGTATGCATTTAATATCATCAATATAGATGATTGTTGATTAGTTTTTAGTTGTATATACCTGAAATACTGCCAAATTGGTGGCATGACTTTTTCTCTTATTCACAGTTTTCACTCCACTGCATTGTATTATTATTATTATTTTTAAGCAGTTATGAGGCAAGGTGGCAAAACCTTAAACTGTTGCTATGCAAGTTCCTCAAGAGATTGTTGCTAGGTAACCAATGAGAAAGTGAGTTAGTTGATGTCACCCACAGAGCAGCTAAAATCTTTCCTCTGTCTACATCTTCCAGAATGCTGTCCGGCTCTGGATCGGAGTTCAGATATATTGAATATTAAAGACTCTATCAGACGCATTATCTATTGATATTGACCACGTGCCCATCTCAATAGATGTTATTGATTTATTGTCCAGGCATAATAGAATGTCCCAGTAAAGTTTTCCATTCTCCCCTACATCAGTTGTGTGATATCTGCCAGTACTTTATCATTACAGACAGTCCAGCACCATAATATTCTCACTTCAAAGCTTCACTGTTGATGTGGCTTTGCATGTTTGTGCTGTGCATGATGTGTGCAGTAACACCCAAAAAGATAAATCTGGGTCTATAAACAAGCCTCAACATGTTTGTTGTGTTTTGTTTTATTTTCAGCTGTGGATACTTCAGTGGTGAACAAATGTGTTTAAAAATCTGTTACTCATTGTTGTCATGAAAAAAAAAAAAAAAACTTAATTTGCTAATTCAAGAGCTTTTTCAAGCGCTACACAAGTTGTCCTTGGATCGAGGACAACACTTCTGATTATTCCTTTGACTCATTAGTCAGATTTGTTGTGATCTGACTAAAGGTTCTTACTGGAAAATTCTAAAATTTAGAAATACGCCCATCAGTATGTTTTATAACAACAAGGTTGCAGGGGTTTCTGCTTTTACTCATTATTGGATTATTCTTATGCAGTACCTGAGCAAAGAGAAATTCATTTATTAACTATCAATTAGGACTAAAGCAGCAGCGTTGCTTTCCAAAACATGAAAGATTTCAGCCATTCTCACAGATTTTCCTGCTTTTTTGCAGCTGGTTCTTGCAGGTGCTTTTCATCATGTGTTCAAAGCTTATCCTGTCATTCTACTTCCCAGAACATAACTCATCTTTTTGCATTTATACACCTAATTAAGATGTTCTATATTTTTTGATAAAAATGTTGCATTTAATAGTTATTTTTTACTACCGCATTGTGAGGTCTTAAATATTCATGAGATTTCATCGTATACTCGCATCACTTTCTTTCAAATCAGCCACTGTCAATTTTCAACAACCAAATCAAGCTCACAAACTAAGACATATTCCCTTTCATAAACTAAACTTTGGGGATTTTCACCTTAGGGCATTTTGGTTTAAGGTCTAATCCCTTCAGATATGGAAGTCAAACGTAATTCTTCTGCAAAAAAAGAAAAGAAAAAGATGTGCATCCTTAACCCAGCTCAGAGATGATTATCTAAAGGTCAGCCCACCCTTCTCTCATCCTTTCTTCTATTATTCTGACTTTTTTTCACCAGTTAGTCTGGTGGCATAAAGAGCACCAGTTGGCCTGAACACAGACAGAGTGCCTATCACAGAGGCCCATATCAGCCATCAGCCTCTCTGAAACGGAGGTTCTTGCCCAAGAAATGAAGTATGGATTTCTAATTTAGGAGAACGGTTGGAGATGTGGGTCAAAGTTGCATTCATTTCAGAGTGCCTCAATCCCATCATGCTTTCGATAACCTTTTAGTTGAGAAACACATATCGGGCTGTGGTTATAATGGATGAGGGGACCACTGATGGCTGGTTAAATGAGAGGCTTGCATTATGTATTAGCTTTATCCTGTGGAAGAGTAGCTGTGAAGATAATCACTGTCTGATGATTGTCATTTCTTTTGTTCCCAATGTGCCCTCTCAAAATGGTAGTTACATAAGCCGTACACTTTCTTTTGTGCGGCAGAAAATGGGAAAGATAGGAGGAGAGATGAAATGGATGAAATAAAAAGGTGAATATCCAGAATAAGGTCTTTGGTGACAGTGGGGGCCAACACCCCCATGTTTTTGGCAACCTAAATGATGCAATACATAATATTAAAGGGGAATAAGTCAACCAGAAAGCAGTATAATTATAGATAGCATCACACCAGCCTATATATAAAATTACGTTGCATTATTTTTACTTTGCTTTTCCAGATCTGCGTTGCACACACTGCAGCAGTCATCATCTGTTAGATATTTCTCACAGTAGAACAGCAGAGGCAAACATGTGCGATCAGCCTGAGACGCTTTTTCACACCTGCCTGGTATAGGAGCAAAGGCCAGGACCAAAGACTTTTTCCCTTTGTCTAGCAACAAATTTAGCTAACCAACATGTGCGGAAAGCGTTTCTCTCCCGCAGAGTGGAGAAAAACGCTAACCCTTTAACAACAGCGAAGGGCATGGTTTACAGAGAATTGTGTAAAGCTGCTGAGCAATACGTTAAAGAGAAGACTGCATTGATTTATAATAAACAGCAGTTTATTTGGTTTACATGGGTCAGGCACACTTGGCTTGCCAATCAACTGAAAAACACAGAAATGTTAAATGCTAGAAATCAAAGTGTATAAAAATAAAAATAGGCTATAATTTTAAAAATGACATAAATATTCCAGATGCTGTGTAGTAAAATTGCTGAACTGGTAAAAAGCAAACTCTGATGCCAATTATAAAAATAGTGGAGAGTTGGAAAGGGGAGTTTTGTCCCCAGCAAACACAGGACCCCTCAAAATGGTTAAAAAGCCAGATTGGGAGGTAGAAAAACTTTTTCAATATTTTCAGTATTAATATATTTACACTAATAGCCCTCTCAAAGTATATTATACCAAGTCATTCATTTGGCCTCCAACATGGTCAGTGAAATTAACTGTACTTGAATGGCACAATTGCTGTAAGACAATATAATTATAATAGTGTTTTAAATGTATTCACATTGAATTTTATGAATTTCTGAATTGCATTGTTCAAGCTGAGGCTAAAAGCTAAAATTTCCAACAGTTTAAGTTTATTTATTTTTTATCTAATAACAACCAAGTGGGTTCTTTTGTCTTTACGAACTTAAGTTAGTAAAGGATTTATTAATGCATCTTCTAATTTCACAGGCCAAGCCACTTAACTGAATTCCTTTGAATAAAATCTTCATTTCAGTTTAATATTTCCAACCTGAATGGGATGTGCACTCATTTTAGGTCAGCCCTCCAAGAACTTTCCAGATGAAGGGCTGTTGAACATATTTCCAAGCAACAGAGCCAAGAACAGCATCTGCCAGGCTAAAAATAAATGCGAATAGCTTCTAATTGAACATTTGCTCAAAATAAGACCTGTCATTATTTGCATTTTGAGCCAGAATAACTGAAATTTATCGGTGCATCTGCTTGCTGCATATAAATTGAGTCGGTCTTTATTTCCAAACAAAAAATATGTTTTTACATTCAGTTTATTATTATTATTATTATTATTTATTTTTATTTTTTTTTTTTACAAATACTTTAATGTTTAATGTATTGCTGTTAGGTGAAAAAAAAAAGTTTTGTTGTTTCATATTTAAATATTCTCTAGAAATGGCAAGAAGATTGTAATGTTGGACCATGCAGTTATTACTAGTGAGGACCAAGGCTGATTCAGAAGTATATTGACTGTGATTTTTATTTAATTTAATTTATTTTCTTGTTGATTTAATACAATGTTTAGATTGGCTCTTGGTGAATATTATAATGATCCATTTTTCTGGTAGTTTGGCTCCAAAATAAATTGACTAAAAGGATTAGAATATAGTTTATGCTTTATGAAGTGCTGGGCAGGCTATGAGTCACTGTAATCTTTTTAAATGGGAGTCATTATTTTTTAAAACAAAAGCTTCAGTATACTGAAGTATTATACGGTATGGATTTTCTTTTACATTGCGGGTAAAAAGTTGACCCACAGCCTCCCATTGCAGGAATTTAACTGTGTAATGGTAAATATAAGAGATGGTTCGATATGTTCTTTAGGTTGGAGGTCTACTTAGTATATAGTAGCACAGGGAAAATAAATAAGTGGTGGTCCGTTTTACTCATTTAAATGGAAAACAGGTCTCACAAAACACACCTTTTACACCTACATTTAATTTTTCTCCTGGTAACCATGTTGGCATTAAAAACCATAAAAAAGGTTCTTCCAGTTTGAACTAGCCATTTCCCCCCTACAGAATGAAGAAAGTTTAATTATGAGATAATGGTTCAAATGCAACAAAGGTAAGGGTCATTGAGTGGACAGCTTTGATAAATGTTTCACTAAAGCTTACAACATGATGCATGAGAAGCAGAATTAAATCAAAATATTTCTCTCAAAGGCAAATTCACCCATTAGGAAGCCTAAATTGGACACACTTGAAGGAATGAGAGGGATTTTACATTACTGAAATATCTTTATTTAAATAATTTTAATTTTAAGATGTCTGTCACGTTTTTTCCCTCTTTAAACCACCTCAGCTTCTGCCCAAACTTGAAGAAGCTTGCTCCCCTCAAATGCAGGAACCACTCATCTCGGCAACATCTTTTATTTATCTTTTCTTTTTGTCTTTAGATAATTTCAATTGACAATCTAAGACCACCATGACTTTGCATAAGTCATGGTGAAAACCTACAAAGTCATGAAAATCTACAAACAAATGAAAAAAAACCAAAAAAACAATTACAGATCACAATGAACTAATTAACTAGTTTCTCAAGTAGTTATTCAATAATTTACTTTTAAGTTAACTGTGAATAAATAAACTACAATCCAAACAGCACAATTAATTTGTTTCCAAACGCATGAAAAACATTTCATCAGACAAGTCTATTTTGGTCTTCTGAAAGCAGATTGAATGATATAAACTGTGAATAATGTCCATTTCCTACCAGTGGTGTCTTTGAGGAAGCTTGAAGCTGAGGTCATTTGTCTGAAGAGATCATTGTGAGCACAGGTGTGCCAAGTTACCTTATAGATTTGGCTGAAGGGCTTGAGTCGTGAAAGGGATGGGTGCGCTTAATTCTTTGTGATGTGTGTGCCAGTTGGGTGGAGATAGCGAATGCACTCACAAGTGTACCATTTGCTATTTTAACTTGACAATGTCAATGATAAACTGCATCACATCTGATCATAAAAGATTCAGTATTTAGATAAATGGTAAATGGCCTGTATTTGTGTAGTGTTTTATCAAGTCCCAGGACTCCAGAGTCATTCATCCATTCATGCACACATTCACACACTGACTATAGTGGGCTAAATTCAGGGTCTCACTCAGAAAACTTGCTAAGCCCGGTGGTCAGGAAACCAAGGCAGTCCAACGGCGGTCCACCGGGTTTTAGAACTAAAAGACGTTAAGTTAACAGGAAATGTAAAAATATTACTGGCTAATTATTTTACGGGAAGAGATTGCCAGTGAAATGCTATTTAGACCCACAACTATAGAGTCTTCAAATCAGCAAATCAAAGAAATGCAATTAAAATGAATATCAAATTTAATCCAAATTAAATCAGCAGCTCCAGAAGGCCCCCAGGCCTTCAGGGCTCCCCCATCAATGCTAATGTTTTAACACAGACCACAGATATGTGAATAAATACTTTTATTTATTTTAAAGCAGTCTGGTATATTTTCTGCTAACAGTACCTGGTGGCCCCTTCTCTCTTGTGTTATTTTCTAAATGTTTGTTATCCTCCTCTCTAAGCGTAACCTCGAGATCGGCCCATTTAACAGATTTTGTCTAATCTTTGCATGGGTTACAGAACGTAAACTCCCAATATGTGCCAGTAAATCAAATTGTCTAAACACTTGACTGAACTTTGCGGAAATTTTAAGAGATAAACCAGGAATTCACTTGAATAAGGTGGTGGGTTGCCAAAGCACAGGCTTATCATAGCAAAGGATAGGGAGTACCTCCTCGATGTCAGGCTCTGTTTACTTTTTGGAACATCTCAGGCTTTTACTCTGGTTTCCATCACGTCACTTGGCCTTGTGTCTTGGCAGAGAAGATCCTCAACTGTGGCTCACGTTGAGGATCTATTTTGTACTCTTAAAGAGTAATCTTTAAGAGGTTACTCTTAAAGATTGTTGGATGGTTTGCTGCTCCTGTTGATTAGTTGAGAATTGTCAGCAATCTAAAAAAAAAATATGTTGATGAAAGGATGTTGTAGTGACCAAAACAACCAAATTTTCTTCATTATTCCTAATCTTATTTATACACCTCATCACTGACTCAGCTCTCGGAAGCACACACTGAAGGCGGTGTTCTTTCTGTAATAGATAGCTTTTAGGAAAAAATACTGCTTGCTTTCCTGTCCAGAAGACGTGGAATTCATAAAATGTTAGATTAGAACGTCACTGTCTGGAGCCAACGTATTCCAAATTCATGATCAGAGACGTGCACTGAGATATGCTCAGCAAAGTAGCAACTAGGTTATATTCTATTGACTGACTTTTCACATTTTTATAAGCTTTAAATAGTAAATTGTAACCCTTCATAGTCGTATTTTGGAGAATCTCAAGAGCCCAATCTGTGACATGAAAAGGTGATTTAGATCCTTTCAGTGCAACATGAAGCCTTTCTCAAGGATACTGTCAAAAATTTCAGCTGTTCAAATCTATCCTTGAATAGGTATATTGAAGGTCAGTTTCTGTCTTTCTTTACAGAAACGTTTAACCATTTCAAACTCATTCAGAAAGACAATACTCAGCTGAATGCTTCCAGTAATTAAATTGTTGTTGTAATGTTTGTTTTTGTTGTTAAAAATGTCCAATACGAACATGTTAAGACTCCGAATAACTTTACGCCTGTTTGTCAGGTCTGTTATTGTACATCAGATTGTTCTTTGATAACCCTGAAGTTCCTCTTGGAACTGTTCTCTCACTCTGAATCTGCTTTAAAACATGAATTTGTCTTTTTATTTTATTTATTTAATTTTTATTAAAGTTAATACGACAAGGCTATTTCACGATTTCTATGGTTTCAAACTGTTCCTTCACAATTTTTCTAAGGTCAAAGTCTTCTAAATGACATGGCACAGTGACCAGAGATTTTTCTGGTTGTGTGAAGAATATTGTTCATCCCTCACACATAGCCGTACACTACCGAAGTTTCAACTTTCCCAGTTATGATAATCTTTTTGCACGCGTTTCTTTCAGTTCGCTGAAGCAGCTCATCAGTGTGTGCTTTCCCCTGGAAATGCACGTTTAATCAACAATGTTCTGAGGTCAATCAAAACCCTTAACAAAAGGCAGTGCAACACATGTTTGAACCCTTATCTAGAAAGGAGTAGTGGTCACCTGTCACAATCTGACTATGTTGCACCACCCAGAACAGTTTTTACGATAAATGCATGTGATCTCATACATACTCCAGTGAATTTATATGAGGTCTCCATGCACTGGCATAATTTTCTTTTTGTAATTTTATTACCTGTTAGTAAAGATTAATGAATACAGTTGATCTGGTATTTTGTATTTTTATCTTTTTATTATCTTTTATGTTCTTTGATAATCTTTTTATTATCTTTTTATTCTTTGTTTGATAAAACTTATTCTGCTCAGATTATTTTGCTGTAATCTGTGGGGAAATAAATCGAGCACATTTAATTCTAGCAGAAACAGCGTTTGGTTTCGTTATTGCCGCCGATCTCCTTCGACCCTGATTTAAAATTTCATAAAACAACAGTATTTTTGGAAACATTACAAAAAGTTTAAATCTTGATGTTTCAAACAAACAGTATAAAATCGGTTATCCCAAAACCCACTATGTTTACGTTATATATAGAAATATGTCATTTGTAATGGGGAAAATATACATTTTGTGCTGGATAGTCTTACATTTTCCTAGGTGTAATATTTGCAGTAATGCACCTTTTATGACTTTTTTTATACTATCCCTAGAAGTCTTACACACGTTAACAGAAAGGACAATAAAGACAAGGGAAGGACTCGTTTTCCTATTTGACTGTCACAGACATATGCACATGCAGACACCTCCAAACCCACAAAGGGAGACATTATCTCGAGGCGATGGATCATGTAAATGGCATTTTGTCTACATTATGAGAATGTGGAAGATGTTTTTCCGCATGGCTGAGGCGCTTATCAAGTGGGACTGTCTGTACCTCCAACTCAATATATTTCATCTTTGACGATGAGAATGTGAGGCTGAAGAGGGCAAATATGTGTGTTTGTCTGAACCACTGAGTTTGTTTCCAGTCTTTGAAGTGAAGGAATACTTAAAAAGGGGGTATTATGTATTTTCCAAGCAGATAGTGACATTTTATATTACACAGTCAAGTAACTGTTACCTTCTGTTCTTATGAAAATGCTTTATATATATCAAAAAAACAACTTAATAGAAATTTGACTTTGCAACATAGTTGTATCTGATGCCATGAAATTGGCCTCTATCTCTTTAAGAACATCTTACTCTTTCTGATATTCCAATCCGTTTTCCTTTCCTTTAGCCCAGGTAAGATGCTTGAACAGAAGAACAGTTGTAGCCCATATTCTGCATTGTCTGTGTGTGAGGATCTTGTGACAAAATCTCAATGTCTTAAAAATGTCTTAAAAGGCTATTCTTCATAATAATACTCTCAAGATTGCTGTTAAGCCTGCTGCTTACTTTTTCCCCTTCACTCAACCTTCCATTCATACTTGGACGCCATACTTTGTTAAAGTCAGTGCCTTTAGCATTGACCGCTTATGGTTTACTGTGCTTGTGTTAATGGTTGTCTGCTGGACAACCTATCAAGTAAGCATAATTTGGCCTTGACATGCCAGTAATACAACAACATCTCTGTACTAAAAACCTGTTTTGTTTTTTGTTTTTTGATAAAAATAAATCCTTGGTTTTATGTTAAGATAAAAATTAACATAAACAAGTGATTGAAATATATTGCTATGTGCATAATTTAATTTCTGAAATTACTCTTTCAGTGATCTTCTAATATATTGAAATTCACCCATATACCTCCTGCCTGCATAAACTCTTTTAACATGCAGGCAGCGGTTTGTTTTTGGCCAAATCTTGACTCATTCTCCCTGAGTCATTTGATCGCATTAGAATACACCATATTCTGTAAGTTTTTCCTACTTTGATTCACAGTATGTTACCAGAGTTTACTGAAAATATTGGCCCAGCCCCCAAAGACACTTAATGAAACTTTGTGAGTTCTTTAAACTCTAGCATTGCAGAGCATCTTGTAGATATATATATATTTTTTTATTTTAATGATCAGAAAAATTATTAATATGTTCATATTTGTGGGGAAATATTAATCAAAAATAAATAAACAAGTGAAAATCAAAGCAGGTAAAGCAGACCTAGTTACCCTAAATTCGACTTTAATTTTTTGAAGTGCTTTGACTTTCTACCAACACCCATTGGTTGATTTACTGGAACTTAATTCTTAAGTGAATGACATTTTAGTGAAAGTCTGTAGTTTCTCTCAGATGCTTGTTAGAAGTCTAATTACTAAAGGTGTTTTAATTGAGCAAACACTTTTTTATTGTAGTAGAGTGCACTGCATAAGAGCAATAATAACCCACAACTACTTGTGATTTTTCCACATACTGCACATGCTGTTATATTGATTACTTTCTTTTTCATGTTTCACTGCTGTCTCCGCCTGACATTAACAGTTGATGTGCACAGTGCTTAACAACTATGTAGTGCCGTTGCTCTTTCAGAACCACTTTCTTTTCCTACTTTAACCTCATTGATCATTGACAAATTCCATGTATACACTTCTTTATTAATCAGAACACATACAGAATAAGGTGTGACCACACTCACTTGTCTAGAGCATCGGTTTTTGTCTTCCTTTCCTCATTTTAAATATTTTATTTTAAGTCTTTAAATGGACCATATGTCTGAACAAAGTTTTGAGTCAGAACTGCTTCATCATCCAACGTTTTAGTAAAACTAGTCTACTTAGTAATTGCACCCTTGTACTATTAATGCTTCAGCACTTCAGTTACTTTTCTTTTCAAAAAGTAACCGCTTTTACAGGTACAAATATTGGCAATGACAAGTAGTACTGTGAATCCCTTTGTTCGGCTTCAATGTAAAACCTACAGAAGACTACGAGCCAAATTTAGAACATGTTTTATGGACAACTTTAATTTATTTGTGCTTGAAGCTGGTATAAAAGTTTTACTATCTAAATCAGATCTTGTTGGTCTTTTTTTTTTTTTTTTTACTGGCCATTGAGATTATAAGGCTATTTTTTTATGAGCAGCAAGTCACTGTTTTGATTTGACAGATTGTGTGAAGTTATATTGAGTAATAATTCCCCTGAAGATAGTATGCAGATGTCCTACATTGTAGAAAGTCAGTGCAGTTGACAGCTAAAAGAGAGTTAGATGGATACAGAATTTAAACCAGATTTAGTTATTTAAACCAACATGCACTGAGGATGTTACTATCCACATAACACAAGACTACTTTAGTGGATATTAAATGTTAACTCTTCCTTTATGATGAACAAAATTATTGACTGTTTCAATTGCCATTTAAAGGGATAATTTATTGTAAGTTTCTGAAGTGCAGCTGTGTCTCAGTATAATCAAGGCAGGTGGTACTTGCTCAAAAACAAGGACCAGTCCCAGGCAAGAAAAGGCAATGCGTTAACAGTCAGTTTCAGTTTTATACATTGCAGTTGACATTAAAAAGATTACAACAATGCATTTATCCATATATGTACATCACTGATACATTGTACGTAATTCCATAATGACAGAATTGATCTATGTCCTGAATAGATATTCCATCCATGCATTTCATTATCAATTAAAATGATCCAGACAGTGTTCTGAACAACGTGCACCAAGAGAAGCACATTCTCTCTGTACATGCCTGTGTGAATAAGAACAGATAAGGCGGCCTGCGTGTTATCTGCCGTCCTGTCAGGTCTGATCCAGCTGGTCGCATTTATCTAAACCACTGAGTCACAGTTAATTTTTCACATATCTATCCCCTTAAACTGGCAACTAGAAAAGTATGCATGCCTCCCATCCCCTGAATTACGGTTTTTGTACCTCAAAATAAACAACTTCAAGACTCTGCCTACAAATCTGCCACATTAGACACTGTTGCAGCTGGAAGAATCCAAAGGTTGCCCAATTCTTGGCAAACATAGCTCATGCAGTGGATTAATACAGCTGACTGATGACATAGCTGTACCATAATACCATGGAAGTTGTTTGGTTGAGAAAATACTGACAGCCTTACCAGCACTCTCATGTGGAAGTGTTGATGTTTGATACCTGCGTCGTATGGATATAAATGTTTTCGGTTTCCGCTCTTTCAAATCGCTAAAATGAGGAAAAACAAGGTTTCCCTCTGACCGTTTGCCTTCCACCACTGAGAATTTACACTTGTCTAGAAACTTACGATGTGAAATATCTTGACTACAGATATACAGAATTTCACATTAGAAAGGTTTTAATTTTGTCCTTAAATGATGAGTAAAACACGCCAAAGCTTGGAATGAAGGCTAAATCATTACATAATTTCTGTTTTCTGGTTCAGAACCCTTGGCACAATGTGAAGGACCAATAAAATAAAACTACAGTCTTTGATTCTTTTTTTTTTTCTTCCATTAGAAAACTATTTTTAAAACTTTTCTTAAAACTCTGTTATGACTTAGTAGCTGGTTTGTTGAACATGTTAATATTTTAAGGTCACAGTAGTACCTTGTTTAACCCTTGTGTTTACAAATGGGGTCCAACCGACCCCACACATGTAAAACTTGTATCATTTGCCACAATCATCCACATTTGCCTCAGTCCTCGCACGCACAATGGTTAAAAAATAGTATTCTTTACCTACTTCAGTATGAGACTGTGCTTGTGCATCTAACAAGTTGTACAGCACTTTATCTTCCTGTGACATAACGGAAGGCTTTAGCAAAATGTTCAAGTGATTTTTAACCATTGTGCATGCGAGGACTGAGGCAAACATGGAGGACTGTGGCAAATGATACAAGTTGTACGTGTGTGGGGTCGGTTGGACCCCATTTGTAAACACAAGGGTTAAGGCAGTAAGTTGTCTTCTCTGTAAGCCATCAAAAGTCCATGTAGTGGTCACTGCAAATTAAAATATTTATTGTTTTTAAGGGTTTTACTTAGTGTTCATAGGTTGTTGGTCATTTTGTCATTTCACCATTTCATACTCTCGCAGCCTTAGTTATTTTGTACCCGACTTCCTCAAGAATGATACTAAGTCACTATGGTAGATTTTGTATTGACATGCCACTTTAGACTAAGCTTTTGGAGATATTTACTGCTGCTATGACAACTGATAATATAAAATGCATTTCTAAGATAAACTCGCCCTGCATTAAAGATTGTCATTATGTGACTTCTATCATTAGAAGAATAAATATTTTGGTTGGATCATAGGTTAAGTTATAACCAAGATGCAGTTGGAACCAGAAAGACACACTTTTTTCTCACTGTCTGAAGTTAAAACAGACAAAATTACCAAAAGTATTTCCATTTGCTAAACGCCACAGTAATTACAGTAAGAATATGCCAGATTTATCTAGTAGGGTTTTCAAAATCAGAAGTTTGCATACAGTAACTGACTTGTTGACTTGTATTTCAATGCCCCAAATGGAGATCAGAACCCCAAGTAATGAAAACAGGGTGGACTGTAAAATCTGTTATGTTGTTAAACTTACAATTAAACGTGGAGGCCGGATCTTGAGCCTTTGAGATATGACCTAAAAGGCTTGATCTTCTTTAGTTCATAAATATTACCTTGTCTGCGGCAGACTGGCGACCTGTTCAGGGTGTACCCCGCCTCTCACCCGTAACATTCACTGGTGATAGGCGCCAGCACCCCTAACAACCTCACTAGGGACAAGGGTGTACAGAAAATGGATGGATGGTTATTACCTTGTAAAAGAGATGGACAATATTACCCCTATGTTTATTTAAAATTTAAGTGTAGCTTCTGATGTTAATCGTGGCTTTTTGTTCAATTCCTTTCTAAATCTCTCACATGACACAAGCTTAAAAAAATAAAACCACAAAATTAGTTCAATAAATGTTGAGTCACAGGTCTGTGTTGTTATTTCATACCAATCAATATTAAGTAGTTAGGCATTTGTGGCAATTAGTTGTAAATTTGGGATATTTTGACTAATTTAGTTGAGATAAAGGCACACAATGTATTTCAAGAATACAAATCTGAAATTATACTTTTTTTTTAACAATCTTAACATATATTTTTATGAACATATTTATTATTTTCAGTCATTAAGCACCATCTGCACCAAAGTAGAATAATTTTGTCTCATCTGCTGTCTGTTTTGTTTGTGTGCTTGTGAAATTTGCAATGATTAGGCTTGATTGTGACCATCTGCAGTTACAAAATGAGTTCTTCTTTAGATTAAAATAGGATTGTCATCATTTTTCCAGCCATACAGAACATTAAAACTGCCAGTACGACTGATCTAAGAAATCACTTTGCTTTGAATCCATTTTTTTTGGTATTCTTTTCAACCTAAAGCAGTACAACCTCCAAGTCTCTTGCAGAATATGACATTTTCCATATGGATTAATTTTACCTATCAAATGAAGAGTTCCAAGTTAAGCTTTCTTTCACACTTGTCAGTAATTACAGGGAAACATTTCTACAAGTAACATGAAATGGTGGGGTTGTGCAGAAGATGATTCATACAATTTTGACACAGGGGTTAGAACTCCCAATGTTGAAATACAAGATACAAATCCACAAGGTTAAAATAATGTGCTTTAGAAAGAAGAAGCCCTGCAGTGCCATGCAGGAAGCAAAAGGTGAGAAAGAGCATCAGTCTGTTGAGGCTGGAAGGGGGTGGTTAAGGCGATGACGTGGAGTTCAGGCGTTGAGGGGTGAGAAAATATTGAAAGAGAGGTGAGAAGATGAACCTAGGTGTGATATATCGAAGTGAAACGTAAAGATGGACAGAAAAATCAAAACATAAAGTGAAAGATTATATTACAGCAACTAAAAGCTCCTTTGTGTGAGACACCTGTTTGTATAAGATATTTCTGAAAGCATATTTTATGACATTAACCCTTTATATTTGGCTAAAAATCTCTGCTGACCTTTTCTTACATGAATCTTCAGCCTTTCAGTACCTGTGTTTTTAATGCAGCTCGATGGTTCAAAATTGCTCTCAAGTCATTTACATCTGATCTACAAATCGTGCATGTGGATTAAAAAACTATCAATTGTCACAAGAAAGCAAAGGTTTAGCAAAAAAGTACTTGCACATATTTCTGCAGATCTCATAGTTAAAAACTGATAAATATGTACCAGGATACTTATTAGGTGGCCATACAAGATTTCAGTTTGACCTGCAAGTGTATCAAACAAATGCAGCAGTGCTTTAAACCTTCAAATATTCAGAACTGCTAAATGAGAAACTAAAGTGCACAACTGTGTTCTGCCATGCAGCATTTAAATACATGGGGCGAAACGAAAAACTTAAAGTGGAGGGCAAAACAGAATCCAGAACCAGAAGACACTTCACAATCTTGCCGTTTGTCAATTATACCGTTGTTGAAGAATAAATCAAATGAAATCTTTGTCAGCAATGTTCAACACAGGTATATTGCTTGCTTCATGTCAAACTTGCTTAGTTTGACATGGAGCAAGCGTCCACAGAGCGTAAGCATTACCTGGTACAAAGAAAAAAAAGCTAAAGTTGCCTGTTGTTTTCTAATTGCCTACAGCCAAGGGGTAAGACCATTCTCAGGAAATAAGTACAAGCCTCAGTTGTCCATGACAGATTGTGCCTTCAATGTTGAAAGTAAAATTTAGCTAGGCTAAAATAAAAAAAAAAAGGCATCGATTGGGTAGAATTACTTCAAGCTCTAAATGTGACCATTAAAAATTGTGTAATTTTGTTTACTTCAGAGGATATTTATTTTCACATTGTTTTATATTATGTAGGGAATTTCTAAAAAAAAAAAAAAAAAAAAAGTTACTTGCATTAGTATAAGATTGTTTCTACAAAGAATAGGGCACCAAAAACTGGGTCCAGCCCAGATGCTCACATGCTTGTAGATCCTTCCCTGGTTACAGTGCTAAATGTAACGATGCTTTAGTAAGCAGTTCCTAGGGAAGAACTATTGTCTTCAGCTGCTTGTTTTTTGCCGTTGTTTCTAAAGTGTATGTGTGGGAGTGACAGCTAAAGAAGAAGCATAAAATGTTTTTTTTTTGTTTTTTTTTGCCAAGTTGAGTTGCATAATATATCAAATCACTGTTGTCTTCGCAATATCAGTGTGACCAATTCTGCAATTGCAAATGACTGCTTGTGTGCAATATTTGGTGGGATATTATATTTTCAGTTTGAATAATTTATACCCTGCATATTAATAATATATTTCGCCAGCTGGAAAGACTTTTAACTGCCACTAATACTCACATCTGAAGTGTGTCTTTAGTGGCTGAAATGTAGAGTCCTATGTAAGAACATCATGGAATAGTAAAGAAAGAGAACAAGAAAAGGAGGGGACATATTCTGTCACAAACCCCTAAAATTTCACATAGCTATTTTTCATGTCAGATTATCCTTTTATCTTAATAAATCTTTGACCTAAGAACACATCTGTTCATAAAAAAGATGTTCAAATGGGAATATTTAAATTGATCAGAGATTTGTTATTTTTGATTGATTCTGCAAGATACCCCAATCAAGGCACTTTCTTTATGGTTTCTAAAAACCTCAGACAAAACTTTTAGCCCCTTTAGATCTCACTGCTGTTTTCTCTTCTTTCAACCTGAATCCTGAAAAATGGACTGGAATAGGATTTCCTGCAAATAAAGTTTATGGTAATCCTTTCTGGAATGGTCTCTATCTTGTTTTATTGGCTGTGTTGTTTTTAAAGCTATGATCAATATTGTCAATATTGCAACAGGGCTATATTTGAGTCTTTAATATCCCAGATGGTGAAGTGTGACTGGAATAACAGCCTTATGTAAACGGAGTCGAGGAAAATTGAGAGATTAAAAAGAGCAGTCAGTGCTGGTGTAAATATATATGTTGTAATCCAGCTAACACAGAAGCAAAGTGGCTAAAGCATTAAAAAAAAAACCCCCAAAAAAACCATTACATTTCTGAGTTGCTTTTCTTCCAGGAATTACCTTCATAGATTTTAACTGTTCCACCAATGGTAATGGTTTTTATGCATACAGTTTAATTGAAAAGAAAAATACATATTTTGATTAGGCAAGACTTGGTAAGCAGCACAAAATATGAATACATATACATTTAAAAAGATAAAATAATTAAATCGCTTACTGTGATTATTATGCATATTGTTCAGGGGCAGAATAAGTGTATTAAATATTTTTTCTTTTTTACTTGGAAACCATAATAGCATAACCCCAAGGTTTTACACCGAGTTCTAATGCTTTCCATACAATATATAATATTGCAAACACCCAAAAAAATTAAAGGATCTTATGGAAAACATGCTGTCTCCTGTATTTCCCATTTGCCGAGTTCTTCAATATGCTCGTTCAAATTAATCACAAAAGAGCACAGAGTCTGATTACAACCACATAAAATAAAATTTACTTCAGCTGGAACAGCATAGTACATTTTTTTTCTCCCCAAGATTAAAAAGGAAGGACTCATCCATTACATTGGATTGATGTTTGACCAAATCTATTTTATATGGTGTAGAATTAACTAAGATATTTCAACAAGTAATTGTTCTCAAGTATGTGTAGAAACAAAGACCTAAAAGACATGCATTACTTGGAGCTAAACACTATCAAAAGACTTTTTTTTTAATTGAAATCTCAGCATGATGTGTAGTAATTGTGTACACTAGTGGCCTGCTAAGTCCTGGAGTCCTAAGTTCCTGTGCTATAACTGAGTCACTAGGTGGTCACCAAGGACATCACCACAGTCCTTCTGCCTATAGCCAGGAATATGATAAGCATCAACTATACAATGTGTGCACATACATATTTGTAGCTCTGTTAAATGCTTAAGACTTTAAAAACAAGCCATCATAGAATCATGTAGACAATTTATTTATAGGGCCCTAGAATACCTGGGGAACAGAACTGGTAAACTCCACTCAATAATACAAACATAAAGGACTGGGCAAAAAAATCAAAAAGAACTAAATACATATGCAGCATGATGAGCCAAGTTAGGTGTTGGAAAACAAATGGCAAGGAAATAAGACTGCAACAATTAAAGAGATGTTAGGAACTTATAAGATCAAAACCCATACAACATAACGACAATGTGTACATCATTAATAACTCCAGGCATGAGGACAAACAAAGAAACTTTTTTTTGTTTGTAGCTATACGCTGCTAGTGGCAAAGTAAGGTCCTCTACACAAAGCAATCCAAGTACACAGCAATGCTTACAACTGTTATCTCTGCTTTAACATTTTCACAGCACCTCTGATGAATGATTCATGAAATGTTCAGTGTGTCTGTGTGCTGTCTGGTTTTGTTAAATAAACTATCGCCTTTGCACAATAGGCCCACAATTGGTCAACACCACACACTGTAATTGAGACAAGGATGGAAAAAAGGATAATTCAGAAAATTGCCATTTCAATCTCCACCAGTTCTTATTATCAGTTTTGGCAACAATTTAAGATGGATTTTAACAATAACTAGACTGTGAATCTGTGAAATGTGTTTGTGTTCAAGCTTCATTTTACCCACAGCAAAAGTACAGTTCAGCCCAAATTTATTTGCATCTCTGGAAGACTTGATATAATTTCTCTTGAACTAAGACGTTTTCTGACAGAATAAGAAACAGACTTGTCTTACAAGTTAATAACACAATGTAAAAGGATATTCAGTTTGGGGGGAAAGGGGGTACGTTTTATATTCATTGCATTGCATTTTGGTGGTCCTTGAGGTTTTTAAAAAATGGAGAAATCCTTGAATCTCCTGTGGCAGCCATTTTGAGTGTCTAAATGCTTGCTTTCCACCTTGGAACTGCAGTTTCTAGACAAGCTACCACCTCACATAGCACCCCTCTGTAGTGCCGTCCCAACACAGCTTCTCCAGACTAGTGGCAGCATTAATTACCAAACACCTAATGGAACTGAGAGTTTGTTGATCTTAATGCTAATGGACTAATCAGTTTAGTGCTCCTAAAAACATTGCTAAAGGTTTAACGAAGAAACTTTGTGATGACATATTGAAGGGGGAGTGTCAGAAAGAGTAGGGACTTCTTAAAGAGTCAGAGGCCCATATTCAAGGTATCAAATTAACATTTTTGACGCTGATTTCTTTTAAGTCATGTTTGATAAAAATACCATTTTTAATACCTGAAGGTAACATATTGATTTCATAGCACAAAGTGCCTGGAAAATGCATAACAATCCCCCCTTTAAAAAATTATTCCCTCTAATATGACCAAATTTTATCTACATGCCACTAAGTTGATAACGTTTTAAATAGGCATTAACATTTAACTGATGGAACCAAAGTGACAGCAACATCTGGAAAAGGCAGAGATGTTCTCCAAAGCCTTTTGTATGAGATGCATCTTGAAATTTTGGCCATTCATTGGTTATTCTCTGTTTATCCTACATTGGATTGAAGGACAACAGTTTTAGGCCTTCTGAACAGATGTCTCAAATAACACAACTAGTGATGGGAAATTCTGCTCTTTCTAGAGAGCCGGTTCTTGTGGCACAACTCCCAAAGACTGCTTTGCTCACAGGTGTCGGCTATATTTTACTTTTAGAGCCGGGACATTCTCGACAACCCATCACTAAACACACCTGACTTGTTTTAATGCAGAAAATTGCCCTAGTCTTACTTCACCCTGCTTTTCTGTCTCACCTATTTCTAAGGTGGCTAATCTACAGAAGAAAATCATTTCTACTAGTATGTGCGATCATGTTCTATTGGTCATGATCCATTTGAGGTGTGGGTTAGAATGTGGATAAACCAATAAATTGAGAACTTCACTATTGGGTAACACAAAAAATAATGGTTAAGCACCTGCTTTACTACAGATAAGGTGCAAATCTGTCTTTCCCGCCCCCCTACTATTCAATAAAACTCAATTAGCAACAAAACACCCAGATGATTTAGTTTCTCTTTTTAGGACCTCTGTCCTGGAGGGAGTAATCAACAGTTTTTCGGCTGAGAACCCTGACATCCAGTGCATGCAGGTGTTGATGAAACCACACCATCTGCAAAAAACAAGATGGAAATCCTGAAGCTCCCAAGCCAGACCCTTTTCTCTCCTGTCTGTGTACACCATAAAAATAATTGGTGACAAGGGGCAGTCATGGCGGGATCCCTCAGAGGGAACAACCTCAACTTTATGTTGAGAATGCAGAAAGATTTCTTGTCATGCCCATATAACAACCAGATAGTCCTCCAAAGCAACCCAATACTCAGTACTCCCACAGCAGTATTGAGTTGAACCAAAGGTACATTATTCTATCCCTTATCCACATGCAATATAAGTTGTACCCCTCCCCAGTTTAAATCCCCCTATAAGCAACCTCTGAAAAAACAGAGTTTAACTACTTTTTCATATGTGAAATGACAAAGGGATTCCATTGCTCACCATTATTATAAACACAGTCCCACATAGCCAACAAAACAATGTCCTAAAGGACAGTGGTAATGACAAAATGATTCATGTTGCTTCAAACAAAGCCCTAGGTGAGCATCTGCTGGAAAATCATTTATTGACTTTTCTCAACTCTGCAAACACATTGATAAACATGCATATATATATACATACATACATGCATGGCAGGTCAAAACTTACACACCTAAAATGTTATAATTAACAAATAGAGAGCCCCGGGTACAAAAAGGGGGAGCTTTAAGCCATTACTAAGCAATGGAGCACAACAAACAGAAGGAAAGAAAGGGGAAAACGAGAGAGAGAAGGAAAGACATGGAAGGAGGAGGGGTAGTGCTCTGAGCCACTGTGCAGTCACAAGCATAAAGTGATGAGAGAGGACAAGGTCACAGACCATAGACAAGGGAAATATGGGCAGTCATGTATGGCAACATATCTCATTCCAACTCCCCTTGCAATTCATAAAAGATAGTTCATGCCACTTGAACACTATGACACACACCTGTGCTCACAATTGCAGCCCTGCATGCATGGAAAGTTTACAGAGATACCCGGAAGACACTATCAACCCATATAAAATGAATTATTTTTGATTTAATTATCAATTCCTGCTGAAGGCATGCAGACCTGTGTTGATATAACATGCTAATTTATGCAAATAAACTTTCTGGTTATGCTCTGCCTTTTTCCCCTCATTTATTTATTTTTTATATATTGTGGAGCAACAGTGCCTCACTAGGGCTTATGTTGGATCTGCTTTCCTTAACCTCACTAGTACCCTAAAAGTCGAGAGCAATGCATAAGAGCTGACCTGCGCACAGCGCCTGTAGCCAGTTTGCTAAGCTTGCTCCCTGGTGAGTGTGTTGCAGACGGGTGCTGCCCACAGTTGAAGTCTATTAGTTCAAGTTTATTTACAGCCAAATGCCCAGAGACCCGCCTTTGTAATGTTGTTTGGGGGGAAAATAAGATCTGAAATTGAATGAAAAGCATCACACTGCATGCATAATTCATGGATATCATTATCAAGCGCACACAGACACACAGATGAGTGAACACATACAAAGCACAGGGTGAACACATATTCGCAAGTACAAACAGTCAAGGAAACACACATGCACAGGCCATTATGTCTGCCTATTATAAGGCCTTTTTGGTCATTTATCCTGGTGGTGAACTCGGGCCAATTTTCCCAGCAAGGATCCTATTTAGGCATAATAACACAACTACAACAACATCATAGCCAGAGTCAGCGACAGCAGCGGCAATACAAGAAAGGAAGAGCCATAAAAGTGGATGTTTAGAAAATCAAGGCGAGGATAAGAGGACCCGACTCTCTCTCTCTCTTTGCTTTTCCCCAGAGAAGATCCTATGCATTTATAGGTGTGATCTTTACAACTTGGATAAGGAAATGTGAGTAGGCTATGTGTGCATGTATGTCAAAAAGAAAGTGGGCAAATGAGTTTCAGGGGTAATGAGAAGGGCAAGATGAAGGAGGAAAATTAGAGTGTGTGTGAAACATGCAGGGAGAATAGTGAAAGAAAAAAAAATAAAGGGAGCAAAAGGTGAATTAGTTTACTTTCTCTCAATATTTCTAGCTTGGGCTTCTCATCTTTCTCTCTCGGGCCCTTTTGACCTTAAACTCTTTGATGTACTTCTTCCAACCAAAGTAAGTCAAAAAGTCCTTGCATGTTCCACACACACACACAAGCAGAAAGAAAAGCAGCACCAAAGTTTCAGAACAAATCTCCTTTAACATACCCATATGCCTGCGCAAATTCAGTGCACACATGCCACACACAATATTGGCTTACCATTAAAAGTGCTTACTGAAGCAGTGCACTGGCAGAGAGAGAATTCGTCAGGATCCTCAAGTGAATAGCGAAAGATTCTGGTCTCATTCAGCAGACAAATGAAGCATGAGCAGTCTGAAGGACACACACCCACACTTAAACAAAGTTAAACACACATTCATTCTCATGCTGAGGAAAGAGACCCACATGGTCGGATGTAAGCGCACGCACATACTCAGTGCACTCTGACAACTTGTGATGGAATGAAGCTGCAGAGAACCTCTTAATGGATATGAGGTATCTGGCTGTGTTAGTCAGGACAAGAGCGGCTGGGAAGATAATGCAAGAGCAAAAATTTGACATGAACTAGTTTGTACATTCACATGTTAAAGCTGCATACACTGTCCTTGCACATCTTGATGGTAATCCACGGTTCTAAGGTCTTTATACCTTTACACATGACCATTCACTGATTGATTGGGAGTCCTCTTCAAAAACTAGTAACATAACAGCTGAGAAAGTGAGAGCAGCATGAAAAGAAGAAGAAAAAAAACCTACAGAAAGGAGGACGTATTAAAAAGAGATAAGAGATGAAAGTGAATAGAGACAGCTCACTAATGCTTTTGCTACATCCCTCCTGAGATCTCTGTGCGAGTCTGCGTGCATATTGTGTGTGTGCACGCAGAGTGTATAGAAAGCTCTCTGAAAGATAAATAGTATTGTTTGAGACGTGCTCTTGTTATGCCACGCTCTGTATTCACACAGTTCTTGCACTTCCCGAAACTCCCACAGCTCTTCCTACCTAATTGAAGCCTGCACACTGAGATGCTGTGACGTCTCATCAAAGGTAAACACGGAGTGGGGGAAAAAAAATTATAGAATTTTCAGATCGATTCAGTATTACGTTTTTTTCTCATTTTTACAATTTCATCAGTGTCAGAGAAGGTCTGAAAGTCCTCCAGAATGAACAGAATGAACCAATAAATAAATGTACTGATATACTGACTAATTGTACGTTCTGCTAAGCACACACAATGCACTTTGAATCTAATTATAGCTATTAATAACTAAATAACTCAAATAGTTTGTTTTTTTTAAATATACCTTAGATTAGCCTACTATACAGTGATTTACAACACCCAGCAGTACACTTAAAACCACTTTGCTCGCAATTCATTTAACAAGAAACAAATGCAAAGCTAATTTGTTTAGATGGTGCTTGCGTAGTGACTCGATTGCCGAATCATTATTTCAGCTGACATTATTTGAGTAAAAACCTTCACAGGCTTAGTATACTTCAAAATCAACCTGTAGACCTCCAACTAAAGGTATATCATCCTGCTTTGCACCTTGTGTGTGTGACTATAGTTGCAGGTAGAAGCTCAATCAAGCTGAGTGAGATACAGAGGCAGAGACGTCAAATCCCCATCGGCACCAACAAACCTTTATCCTTTATGCTTCATCTTCAAATGCTGCCTTTTTTAAAGTTCAAACACCTGGCAGTGACTCTTGCGTTCCGATTTAGCCCTCCTCCACACTAAGCTAAGGGCTATATCCTCCTCCTTTCCTCCCTTTGTTTTTACTATCTGACCACATTTTCTTTCTATTTCCATCTACCTGGTAGACTCATTACTGTTTGTCTTTTCGCGTTTATCTGTTCAAAGATTTGTGCATTCCGATATTTCTTGTCTGTTTTGTCGTCTTGTGGAGGGTCTGGGTTGGCATTGTAGTCTTGTGGAGCCAACTTTCTCCTCCTTGACTCATTCTCAAGTTACTCATCGACTTAAACCCAGTTACTTTAAAGTAACTGGATTATTTGAATTAAACCAGAATAAAAAAAGAACAACTATTATGTTCATAGATCCGTTTCTTACCACTCAGTGATTTGGAGACAGCAGATGTCCAGCTTCAACCCTTCACCATTGGACCCTTCCCTCCCAGAAATGTTAGGAGTCATCATTTCTTCCTAAACAATACGACTCAATAAATAGGGTTGCAGTCCTTCAGTAGAACCAGCTTCCTCTTCTTCATCACTTCATAGCTTCTTCCTCCAAAACTGCAGATAAATCACTCAAATCTTCCTCCGCTTCTGTGTACTCAGCCTTAGTTGTTTATGGGTTGACTTGACGTCACAAAATGGCACTGGTGTTTGACCCAGTTACTACAGACCAAAATATAGACACTCTGCTTTAAAAAAAAAGCTTTTGTGGACACAGAAAAAAACCACAGTAGTTAATCTTTTTAAATCATGCAAGTGGTTTTATTGTGTTAGTGACACTTTAAAGCTGCTGGAGGTTACTTATAAAAATGTGTTTTTAACATTGGTGAAAAATGTGACGGTATAACATGAGACATATAATCTGTGGTAAAAAAAAAAACAAAAAAAAAAAACCTCCTTTTGCGTCCTCCCAGTCGTCCTACTGCCATCTGGACAAATCCACCGTTAATGTCATAAACAGCCAATCAGAACTAGGAAAAATGGCTAAGTACTGTCAATAGGGACTATGTATGCTGCAGCTCTGTTAATGGCAGCGAAACAACAGAAAACCTGTTTATTCGCTGTCGTCTGTGGCCATGACTACTAGTCTGAACATTCATGGGAGCTTCCAGTGTGGGGAAAAGGCGGTTGCATAACAGAGAACAAGGTGTAGGGTGGGAGCAGCACATACACAAGAGAGACTGACAATGCTACTAAGACCCTCCTCCTCACTCTGATTGGTTGTTTCTGACCAAAGATTGATGAATTTCTGCATATGGCAGTAGGACCACAGGAAGGAGGCATACAAGCTTGATTTTTATTTTATTTTTTTTTTTAAACCAACTATCTGTTTCATATAACACTGTCAGGGCACATTAACAGTTTTAACAAAAACATATATTTTTCAAAAGTTACCTACTTCAACTTTAACGAGAGCCTGTACATTTTGAGCTCCCAAAAATAAAACAACAGGCTAGACCCTGGTGTAGCCTCTGACCTGATGTTCTAAGCTTTGAGGTGCAGACATGGCAACTATAAAGACCTGTATAGTGCAAGCCTACTTTGAGCATAGAATAATAATAATAAAAAAAGAAGATAGTGCTTAAAAACACCATACTGTGTTTAGCAAACTTTGCAGCTAAAAGGCTGGGGGTAAATGTTAATTTGTGTTTTATAGAAAGCTATATGCTTTGATCTTAAATTTCCAGTCGTAGCTCTGGTTCTATGTTTAGTGCTGGAAGGTGAATCTCTGTTCTAGTATCAAGTCTTCTGCACCATCTAACAAATTTTCTTAGAGTATTGCCTTATATTTAGTTCCATCAATCTTCCTATCAAAGCTTATCAGCTCCCATATCCCTGATGAAGAAAATGATCCCCATAGCATAAATATTGCATTCATCGTGTATCTCAAAGAAGACAGATATTATACTAACAGGGCAGTATGCGATCTTATGTATGCAGTACAAATGCAAAAAAAGTTTACTTTTGGTTTCATATGAACAGAGCATCTTCTTCAATGGGTCTGTGTCCTCTCAAGCCTCAAACAGGATTTCTTATGGTTTTCAATAAACTTACCAATTGTTCATAAAAGGCATCTTGTAAAGTGGATGATAAATATTTGTTCTGTCAACTGATTGATCTGGTATAAATGTGGATTCCTGCAGCTCTTACAAAGTTAACTAGAGCCACTTGTGAGAGGAGTGAAAGCTAAGCTGGTTGTTGGTGTGGGTACTCTGTGTGTGCGCAGCCTGAGTTTGAGCTGTTCTGTTCTTGTATAGGCTTGGTTGCGGCCAAAAGTATCCATTCAAGTTTATGTAATAAAGCGACAGCTATTCACACCTTTCAGCACCAGGCTACCAGCTGAAATGGAGGCCTGCCCCTTTTTAAGAAACATGCATGGAAGACCCACCGCAACCCTCTGGGTAGGATTTTGATGAGGAAATAACATTATGACATGATGTGAAGCTCAAAAGTCAATTTGACATAATACTGCCCCTTTAAATAAACTAGAATATACATTTCAATGTGCCTTATTTGTCACGTTAATAGTATCTATTGAGAAGGTGTTGAGCATAATCATTTTTTATTGGTCTTATGCAATATTCTAATCTTAAATATTTTGTTTCCGGTAGTCTGTGTAAGTTGAAAATCATAATCAACAACAACAACAACAAAAAAAGAGTTAAATATCAGCCTGTGTGTTATAAATCTCAATGTATTTCACAAAATAAATTAAGTCCCTGAAATACATGAACTATGCAATTTTCTAATTTATTGAATATGACTGTATCTAATGAAATGAAATGAACACATAGTTGGTAATTGGTGTTTTTACATGATTGTTAAAGTAAAACCAAAGCTCTTAAACTACAGACCTAGACTATAAACTAATGAGGGAAATGTTATGGTAACATTTCTGCTATGAAAGTGAACTCTCCCAGACTGCTTTATATTCTGACTTGTGCTTTGTAAACAATGAAGTTGTGCCCTGCTGTGAGGCTGCACTGGCTTTGGTTTTCATACCTGGGGACTATATGTCCACCTTTGTAGTGCAGTCAGTGACCAGAACATACGCAGTCACACGTGTAAACAAAGATCCATGCATAAACATTTGGATGCTCCATGTGCTTTTACTTTCAAATATTAAAACAAGATAAAAGAGCCAGAGTCGGAGCCTAGAGTTGGAGTCGCAGCCTGAAGGTTGCCTGGAGCTGTTTCCCAATCAACATCACCGGGGAAAACAAGAGAAACCTTCGCAGTCCACATTGGGAAGCCTGAGTGGGCTTCAGACAGCCACACACGTATAACCCCGACCTTTGCAGATAAATTCATCTACTGAAGATCACATTTAAAAATGTAGGAAATCTGAGGGCGTCTCTGATCAAACGGATGACAGTCCAATGTGACTCATGCAGTGTTATGCACATGCAATGCCCTCATTTTTCTATTTGAAATCTGCAAATTTGCATTACACAGAGCACAAAGAAACTTTTAAGTGAAATAACATTTTCAGATGATACATTTTGATGAGCATAGATTCAGTTGATTTACCTTTTGTGCATAATTCCAAGAAAAAGAAGCAGTGTGGATGTCATGGGCTAGCAAGAATATGTTTATGAAATGGAAATTATGAAGACATTAGAAAGTTAGCTCTCTTTTACATGTGGTAGATGAAATCTTAAGGAACTTTTTTGTGTCTATGTCCAATTAAAAATGATCTAAAGTTCAAATTATACATTTTATAAATGTTACAACAATCAAATGCATAGTTTACTCTCCTGGCAATCTATTTAAAAATCCCAGTAAATATCAAAAAACCACAACAATATTTATTTGTGGAGATGTACCAAAAGGTTCTATAAGTCTATTATTTTTTTGATATATTTATTTTTGTATTTTTTTTCTGGGACTCTGAATCAACTGACAATTTATACAGAGCAATGAAAAATTGATGACTGTTAAATTTATTCTGGTGTTTTTGTCATGCCTCAGTGTTTAAGATTGTGTCAGTTCATTACTATACAAACATAACCTGAGTAAATACAAAAAGCAGATTTGAAAAAACTATATATATATATATACTATATATTTAATAGTTATTTGAGATTTTGGGGTTCCTCAGGTGCATCTCTATAAATTAAATGTAAACTTAATGGAAAGCCGAGTTGAAGGAACAAGTGTGTTTGAAAAATGTACAAATTGATGGGAACCTTGAGATGATTGTAAAGCAAAGCCAAATTAAGAGTGGGGGAGATCCACAAAGGTGTGCTTTAAGGGACAGTATTATGTATTTTCAAGGCACATAGTGCCATTTTAAAGCACAGTCAAGTAAAGATGACTTCAAAGAAATTTGACGTTAACATTGGGCCTCTGTCTCTTTAAGGAGCTCCTGCTATTTCCAATGCCTCACCACAACAGTATTCCTCCATTAACCCTTCTACAACAAGTGTTGCACTGAGAAGTAGCTCATATGATGACACACAGAAGACACACAGTTCCACCATTTCAACAACCATTAAAATTTGATTAATTTTTTTATTAAAATAAAGAAGTCAGTCTTTTGGTGTTTTGGTGCAATTATTTCTTGTTGGTGCAATATTTCCAAATGACAATCATAAAAATAGGGATACCTACAACAATCTTTGCAGTGCAATGAGGACAATATAGATCATGTACCACTGGATGGACATGTATACAGTGGCTGTACAGTACGTCAGCCTTAGCCTTTATAAGAAACAAAAGAGCATGCAGTTCTGTATTGTTACAGATACAAAGGCAGATGGTGAGTGTACAAGGGTTCACCTTATTATTGGACCAGGAGCTAGTTATACTGTGTATGATCAGATGGTTAAATAAATCACGAGCATTAAGAAGCGTGGTCAAAATCCCCAAGGTTTAAATTGTGTTGTGGTCAAACAGCAACTGTAGACTATGCAAACAATGGTGTTTCATAAAGTATTGGAGGAAATTCAGAGTTAGTGGTGCAGTAAAGCAGTTTATTTTAAGTGTAGGTGAGGGGAGGGGGGGGGAAGGGGGTCGGGATGAGGCGGAGGAAGGGGAGGTGAGTATGGCAATAGATCACTGAAATCACAGTTGTTTCGTCACTTTGATTGGTGAGAACAACATTAAAAAATTAAACACTCAGCTGCCTAATGAGATATGTGATAATATAACACAAAGCAGTGCATAATTGTGAAGTGGGAAGAAGAAAAGACATGGTTTTCAGAATGCTTTTACAAATACAATCTGGAAAAGTGTGGTGTGCATTTTTGTTCAGCAGCTAAGAGGCCCCTACTGGCCCCAAATTATTATTTTTGCCAACTGTTTAAATAGGGTTCTACATTTTTCTCTGTGCATTTTGACATTTTCTGTTTTGTTTTTAGTTCTTCATTCTTTTGCCTAAAATTATTATAGTGCTGGTATCGTTATGCCTAATGGTTCCTAAGCAGTTGAATCCTCATAACGGTACGGCTTTTCGTCACGCTTTACGTCACTCAGTACCACATTCGGCTCAGCTTGGGGACTGCACCTCCGAGGAGGCAGAGCTTGATGAGAACAGGCATTTAGGCACCCCCGAATGGCTGCTATGGGACACTAAAGGATTTCTCAAACATGCATGAATGAATCAAAGCATAAACATTATGACATTATATAAAGCTCAAAAATTTTGATTTTAAAAATCATTCTGAAAACCGTGGATCCACACAAAGGGCTGAACAAAAATGCATGGCACACTTTTTCAGCCTTTATTTGTAAAAACATAACGACAACAGATAATTTCATACCGAGGGAGCAGGTGTTTAAATAGGCAGAACCACAGGTGAGAGCAATGAGTAATTAACGAGAGTAGGAGGGGTTGTTAGGAGGAGAGCAGCATGAGACATGGCAGGAGACAGAAAACGGATGAGTCATGACAATTACATCCTTACTGAGCAGAGCACAGAGTTGTAAATGTTTCTTTGACAGTGCATACATTTTTTCCTACCTTTCTTTGGTACCAGTAAATGGCTGTAGGGCATTGTAGGACAGGCAACCATTAGCAGCTTACTATATTTGTGAATTTACCTCAAAGCGCTTTTTTTCCTAAAGGTTTTGTTGGTTCTAGTGACCTTCATTTAAAAGTAGTTCGACGGGAAAGTGGGTAATGAGAGAGGCGGAAGAGATGTGGCAAATGTCACCAGGCTGGGAATTGAACCTGTGACCACCACCACTAGGACCAAGGCCTCAATACGTGGGTCATGCTTTGCCCCTGCGCCTCCACAGCACCCCCCTCATAGCACGTTTTATTGAATAATGTGATCCAAACATCTGTACATTTTTCTGTTTAAAAGCTTTCAGTCATTAACTTGGTAGTGGCGTTTTTTTTTTTTTAGAAGAACTCTGCAAAAAATAATCACATTATAATGTATTTATGTTCAAAATTAAGAATGACTTCACTTAGAGTAGGTTTCTGTCTGAAGACAGCTTTTTCTATTTATTGTGTGGCTCCTCTGAAAGAGACCTCAAACTAGTGTGCCAAATATGAAAACAGCTTAACCTTAGTGTTGTCAAACCTTAGTGCCAACATCCCTCAAATTTAGTATTGAATCAGTCTTGTGAGACCCACTATTTAGTTAATGTCATGACTTAATCATGACACTACCCTGTACTCCCTGGTAGCACTGCACGTATAGCCTTGAAATTAAAAATTTCATTGTCGAATGCCATTCCGCAGACTCCAGTTCTTCCAGTTTGTAAGAGGAAAACAGAGCTGTCAAAACCCAGATCGACAACATATCGATCCCTCTTCCACTACACATGAATGTTATGAATGTTCTCAGTTTTATGCTGTTGAAACAACAATTCAATCCATTTTAAAAACAAAATACGAAAAGAAAATAAGAGAGCAAGAAACAAACATAATGCATAATGCTTCTCTTCATCTGGGATTTTAGAACAGATTTGAAGTCTTAGCCTGTGTAAATCCTGCTGTGAAATTATGTTAATCTCACCCTAAGAACAGTCAGAAGCTTTATCCAAAAGTGCATTTTTATATTAGTTTTTATTGAACTGTTTTATCCATAGAGGAATTTATTTATTTATTTATTTTTTCCTGAAACATCCGATATGGCATTGAGGAAAAAAAAAAGAACTTTGATTTCAGAAAGTGAATGTACCAATTGATGATTATGGATTTTTGTGATGGAATGATCTTCAGTCAAGCCCCAAAGTTCTTTTGGAAAGTCTTTGAAGCTCTGCTCTGTCAAGGCAGAAATATTCACAGTACCATTCCCCTTTAAGGCTTCAATTGATTTGAGCTGCTTGGGGAGTTTATAGACAGATCTGTAAAGTGTGTGGGTGTCCATGTCACTATAGACTGATTCCATGTTGGAAGGTTGCACTTTATACTAGAACCACTGTTCTTTCATGCTGAGGCACAGGGAAGAAGCCACAAATAGCTGTCAGGAGAGTTCTTTGATGTTTTCCTGTGACAAGTGTCTTAAATATTGATTCGTCTAACTTTTAAACATAACCATTCATGATTTTAAAAATGCAAAAAAAAAAAAGTGCGCTATCTTTAGTGAGTGTCATTGCCCACTCTTAACTCACAGTTTGATTGGATCTACTCATAACCATTCTGGCTCTTGCTGTTGCTATTAACAACACTGAGGTACACAATGCCTCTTTGCCTTTTATGATCAAGGCAATCATTACTTTTGTGCCCAGTTGCACCCTCAATTAAATTAAGAGGCTGTTTGTCCAAGGTTTAAAAAGCCTATGACTTCCTCTTGGGACTTAATCTCATAAACCACTATGGCCCACTGACATCATCACTTTAAGCCACCAGGCAACACACTGCGTTTCAGGGGAGGTAAAATAGATGCACTTTCTACTCAGTTGTGCCGTGGCATAAACATCTGACACTGAGGTGGCATATTGGTATTTTCTTAGTGTTTTCCCTTCCCCCAATAGGAAACTAATTTAGCATTTGGTGGTGTAATTTGTAAAATACTCTAAGGATAATACCTGCAGAATGTACCGAAAGTGCTGATTATTGTTGCAGATAAAACCAAGCTGTTATTTTGTACAAATAAAAAAAAAAAAAATTTGAAATCACAACAAACTCCTCATCCATTCAATTTCTTCTGCTTTTTCAAGGTCGTGCCGGGCTTGGAGCAGTTAATCTTTTCCGGTTTGAAAACCCTGGTTAAGCGATGCAAGTCTTTTTATCAAAAGAAGACTTGCATCTTCTTTTGAAGATCAAAAGAAGACTTGCATCGCTTTCTTTCGATATACAACTTTGTGACAAATTAATTTAACACTTTCAGACTTGGTTTTAATATGGTAAATTAGTTGGATAGGAAAAAAAAAATTGCAAAAAAAAAAAAAAAAAACCTTTACCTGTGAGATCTTTGATTGTTTGATATCATTTTCTGAGTTTTTTTTTTCTTTTTTTTTTTAGTTGAGACAAAAGAAGCCACTGCGACAGACTGGCGACCTGTCCAGGGTGTACCCCACCTCTCGCCCAGAACGTTAGCTGGAGATGGGCACCAGCAACCCTCCCAACCCCACTGAGGGACAAGACTGTAAAGAAAATGGATGGATGGATGGATGAACAAAAGAAGCCAGAGCTATACCTTAAAACATTAGCGTATAATATTCCTTTATTTTAGTTCAGATACATTTTGGGATGAGTTTTCTGTCGATGTAATCCTCCTGAGCACTTTGTGTGAATTAGAAAATCTGAGCCAAAGAAAATAACTCATTCCAAAAGCAAAGCCCAAATTGAGCCCAAATGTCCATGTTAGACTTGAAAATATAGATTTTTCAAAAGATAACAAAATAATATTTTAGATATTCATCTATATTTAGTACTTTATGGCCGCAGGCGGACAACACACACATTAACTGCATACAATTTTTGAAATATTTTCCTTTTCACCCATTTCCATTACTGGTGATACCAATCACTGATTCGGGTGACTTTTATAAAATATGACAGATATCAGATCAAACTAGGTCTGAATGAACTGCTAATATCTATTATTTATTGACCTCATGTCACTAGATTTCCTTACAGGAGGCTGTGGGGAGATCATTAAAACTGATGCATGGTTAAGAAAGGTGACACAAAGCAACTAAAACTGCCAACGTGTGAAATGATGAAGGGGTCATTTGACCAACATTCACAAATACTTATAGTGGGTGAGTGAAGAGGAAAATCTGCTCTTTAGCGCTTTGTCCCCGTTTCTGCCTGGGTCATCTACCTTGAGGAAATATGTTAACGGCATCTGGGTGACTGGGCTTTCACTCAAAATGAAATTGAGCCCTGAGAAGCTCTTCCCACTACATGCTTTTCTGTAAGAACTGCATTTCTAAAGTAAGCCTTGTCCTGGAAACTTTGAACCCAACCAATAGAATAAAAGACAAAACAAATCAAACATCCACTGTTACTTTTTTTTGTTATTTTTGCTAAGTGGTTTTACAGGCTGCACAGTAAAACAGTTGGCAGCACCGTTAGCTTGCAGCAAGAAGGTGCTGGATTCAATTTCCAGTCAGGGTACTTGCTTGGCGTTTGTTCCATATTCTGCATACATGAGTCCTTCCATTACCTCCAACAGTCCAAAAATATGACTGTTAGGTTAAATGGTCTCTCTAAATAGTCCTTAGGTATGAGTGTATGTGTGCATGATTGTTTGTCCTGTGTGTGTGTGTGTGTGTGTGTGGGTGTGTGTGTGTTGCACCCCAGTTCTTGCCCAATGACTGCTGGGCAAGAAACTCAGATAAAAATAAAATGTATATGGTGCCATTAGTAATACTTAGCTTTATAAAGAGTGGCTTGCTTGGAGGGTGGTATGTGTCCTATTGACTGTGTTATGACTTTAGGCTGCATTACTGTTGCATAGACATACCACCCCAGACTGGAGGGCAGGCAGGCCAGGGATTACCCTCATGGAACAAAAGACAAAAACACCAACGTGTTTCTGTGATGCTCACAACAAGGGATTAGAGGACTCCCACAGACAGGATTAAAACAATACCTAGCATTTTCTCTGTTGTTCTACACTAATCTATTGCTTCTTATGTTAAGAGATGCTATATTTTATTTGCTTTCTCTCTGTGTTTGCAGCATTTTTTCCTAGCCTTCTCATCCCTGCTTTTTAACGGTTAACCTGTGTTTTGGCCTTATCCCTGCTTTGGCAGGATTATGTCAAGCCTTCTTAATCCCCAAATTCAACCTTTTGCTTCTTTCTCTGAACAGCGCTATAATTTGAAAATCAATAAGTTCAGATTGGGAAGTGGGAGTACTTTTAATGAATCCAATATTTTCATTTGATGGGTCAACTTAAAAAAAAATCTAGCAGCAAGTCATGATGTAATGGAATGATGGTCCCATCATGACATTTATGGGACCATCTTTTATTACTTTTGGAGACTTTACCATCCTAAAGGTGAACTTGGTTAGGCAGCTAAACCTGGGTTCTCATTTATAAACATCGCATCTACACAAACAGGGCTTGAAATTGGCGTAAGTCACTTTCTACATAAAGGTTGTAATCTATATAACTGCAAGTCAACTTAAATCTTAAATGAAAGTCGGCACAATATTTCATGCACAAAATGTTTACAGCTCTAAAACCTTTTCAAGCAATGAAACTGCAACAATCAAAAGCTTTAATAATCTACACCAAACTAAATGTTTAGGTCTAAACGAGGCAAATATCCTTTCAAAAAGATGAGAAATGATGCTTTTGGCATGTAACATGCCTACGTGCAATTTTAGTTTTCTTAAGTTAGACCAAATGTGGGGGGTCTCCTCATTTATTCCTGTCAAAAAAAAAAAAATCAAATAAGATTTGTCTCTTTCAATCAGAGAAGAAAGCACTTTATTACTTACTAGAAAGAATGACAAAAAATGAATTGGCTTTGAGGTGCTGTTCTAAAGTTGATGATTATCCCACCATGGTGACAGAGTCCCTCAAAATACATGGTTCATGGACTTTTTACCCAATTTGTCTTACGGATTATGGGATTTGGACAATATTCACTGAATATATCTGTTGCAAAAAAATGAAGTGGGGACAAGGGCCGTGTTTGTTGTTTCCTGAAGTTGGATGCAAATGCAATTAGCAAATAAAAAGATTGAGTGATAGAGTTACAATCGCTGTGACAACCCGAGATGACAGAGGATGTTGACACAGCTGATATGTGGGGATGAGAAGACTGGGCTGTGACCACACTGATTGGTCTGATGTAATTGGAATGTTGACAAAAATAAACACTGGTTGTTGAGGGCACAAATTATTCTAAATGCTAGCCTGCCAGGCAAAAGCAATCATACCCAAACAAGCCTCGGAGCTATCAGTAATCACCTTTTACCCACTGAACAAAACACCAAAAACAGAGAGGTTTACACATAGATAAGGCCCTCATTTCAAATCCCAGCCAAAAAAGAACAAAAAAAAACAAAAAAACACAAGAGCTTTATTCATGGGTGTGATTACAAGGAGGAAATAACAGCCAGTGTAATCAGAAAAAGAGCAACCTCCAAGGCAGGTGTAATCAAACACAGAGTGCCTGGAGGGCAACAGCGGCAATAATCAAATACACACTGTCATCGGTGCTTGTTCATCAGGCTATGGAGGGATAATAATATGATGAGGATGAAGAGATTCTTCCACTCAGGAGCTGGTGAGGAGAAGCAGGGACACAAGAGAACCACACGTCGGGAGTTGCTCAGGGTGCTTTTTGACTGCAAAGACATAAGATGCAGTATAATTTTCTGACAAGAAACGGCAAAAAAAAAGAAAAGAAAAAGGGAAAAAAAAAGTGAATAATAAGATATCTGCCAATTACATCCTGAAAGGATTTTTTTATTTGTAACCAACAGTGGCTGACACCCAATTATAATTCTTAAATCTGCATATCTCTCCACTAAACTGTCATTCATTTGTCTATTTTTTGACCTTCAGATCTATCATTCACTGCCATGGCATGCAGCATCTCTGGATTGGCACTTCTGATGAGCCGTGGGGGGCTTACGCTGCTGTCAAACAGACTCTTTGTGACAACTCGACACTTGTGGGTATGTTCAGTCTCAAAGACCCGTGAAAGGAGAACACCAGTGCAGAAGAGAATTGATGCTGAAACACTGTCTTCACTTTGTTTTAGTTACTTTTTCATAATTTGCAATTGTGATTCGGATAAAACAGATTTTTTTTTTTTTTTTTTGTGCTCAGGTCCATTTGCTTTTGTCACACAGAAATGCGTGTTTTAACAGTGCCCTAACTCTTCTATCATCCCCATCAGCTACTGGTGTCTTGGTCTTCTCCCAAATCTTCCTGACCTTCCTCAAATAAACCTATCAGCTGTAATCAAGACCACTCTCATCCTTTCTCCTACATTTACTCTGACATATACACACAAAGTGCTAGGCACACACGCTCATAACAGCAGTGTCAACCTTTCATGCAGGTCTTTTCTCTCCCTCGTGGACTTTTAGGCAGGGACACTCTGTGCCAAATTACTCTGTGCTATCAGTTGCAACTCCCTAAGACTTGTTTGTCTCTCTTCCAAAGATCATACCTACTTATACTGATAAAATGCATGGTGATCAAATGTTCTCAGTGCACAGCCTAACAAACCATCCTCATCAGTTTAAAGGGCACACACATTTTAGATCTTTTCTAACATAATAACGCCTTTGTAATCACACTCAAAACTTCCATATGGACGAATAATCGTACCACCCTTCCTCGAAGCCTGTCCCTGTGGCTGTAACGACAGAACAAACAAACTGTTTTCAAGGGAAAAAGGTCATTTCAATTAGACTATATGGGATGAACTAGTTGGCCACTCAGTTACAGTACAAAAATAAATAAGGTGATTACTTTTGTAACAAAGACGACCTATGCAAGAAATGTGGGCGAGTTCAGTGGGATTAACCACAAGTGAAGAGGCTGGTTCTCTTCTAATCCACCTAAAACAGGCTTGGTATTATTATTATTGATTGTGAAAAATTACTGCAAATATTTTGCAGTTTTTTTTTTGTTTGTTTTTTTTTTACTTTGGTAATACAAAATGTCAGTGTCAGTGTAAGTACCGTTAATATAAATATTAAAGTGTAAATGATCATATGGTTGACCACCACATCAGAAGAACTTGTTGCGCAGTAAACGCATCATAACTAATGGCAGCAACCATCTTTGAATTAGCAGAGCTCTGAGGTGTAGCATTTGCATCGGAATTACGGCGACACAATTTAGCGCATTATAGGAATTAAACATACATGTAAAGCATGTTGGTGAGAAGCAAGAAAGAAGATCCAGATAGGATGGAATAAGCTCACGTTGCAATCAGTCTTACAAAACATCACCTTCTGTGCCCTTTTAGCTACAAAACACTTCAGCAACACAAACAAAGCAAAATACAACGAAATAAACAATTTGAAAATTGTTCATTTATTCGTCACCACTTTCCTCTTCCCAGACACAGCAGTCATTATGACCAGTTATAGTGAGCAGAGGAGCTCATCTGATGGGTCTGTGAGTTCTGCAGGACTGATGAGCAAAGAAGACGTGGTGGGTTCTCTTGGTCTAGAGTCTGGGCAAGTGTCTGCTTGGACTGCTGACGGCATCAGGTGTGTGGAGCTGTGGTTTCAATGCAGTCTTCTTCAGGTAGTGGCAAAAAAATTGTTCAACATAATTAGTCATAACCCATCTGTTCCTAGAAAAGCTTTTAATCAGATTATTTTATGCTAAAGCTCAAATTTCTAGTCTTATTTTCGCCTGAGTACAGTACATTGGGTACACAAATAGAAGATCGTACAATAGTGTGAATCCAAGGTTTCTTCCAAAATGCAGTCTTTTTCTTGGCCTTAAAGTCATTCATGTGCATGTCCTCCCGAATGGAGAGTTGCAAGCAATGAGAAACAACTCTGTTGCTTGCCGAGTTTTGCTGCTCTCTGATGGCGATCCTCATATCTAAGCCTCAAGGGCCGGTATTCTGAAGGTTTTAGATGTCTCTGCTTCAACACACCTGGGTCAAAAATAATCAGGTCATTATCAAGACTATGACAAACTTGACTGGACTGAGGAGGTAACTCAGCCATTTGAGACATGTTGAACCAGGGGCAAAACTGAAAGTTTCAGGATACCGGCACTCGAGGCCTAGATTTGAGGCCCCCTGCTCTGTGACATCACTGAGATTCTGGGTGGGCATGAAAATGGGTTAATACTGTGTATTCTGGGATTTGTAGATTTTGCTAGTTTCTTTTATGCTTTGCTTATAGTTCAGTCATTTTTGTCCCTCCCAGGGCCAGCAAAGGCTCAACACAATTAAAAACTAAAACTAAAAACAATGAAAATTGAAATAAACTTAGCTGCAAATTTAATTCCTTATGCCAAAGCATCTATATTATGTCTTCAGTCTGATCTATAATCGGTTTCTATTCATTTATATAGTGATTTATACTCATTTACATGAGTGGACTTTTTCCATATTATACTTTATCAATTACTGTTTATCACTGAAGTCTGAGTTCAGCGAGTTTTCTGTCAAGCTGCTATGGGTGAGTAATAATTAGCTTGACAAGCATGTGACATACGGGTAGGAAAGAGATGGGTAGCAAAAATATTTATTGCTTATTTAAACGTATCGAGCAGCTGCCTTTGCAAAATCCCAAAAAGTCTTAAAGTGATTGTGGTGGATTAAATTCTATATTGCCTTTGGAGAAGAATGGACCCACTGACACATGATGTTCCTCAGAAGCAGTGGTGGATCAAGCACTCAGATGCATTAATTATGTATGGACGGTCAATCCAGCAATGACAAGAAAATAATTAGAAAAGAAAAAAAAAGCTCTTTAGAAAAAGCCTTATCTCAAAAACATTAAGTTTTAGTGACATAATTTAGTCAAAAGGAATGTTTTATTCTTCTTCTTTTACTTGACATCACATTTACAAAACTTAATCATCTTTGCAGTCCCTCTAGTTACAACTTGAAGCTTAACAGCAATCTATACCATTTTCTTTACCATCATCTCTTTGCAGTTTAGACCACTAGAGAAATGAAAATTATAGAAAGACTAAAAATGGCAAATAAAAACACCACATAAAAAAAATAAAAAAAAATAAATAAAAACACTCTTAAACGGGTAAGTCTTAACCATTTGCTGTAAGACAAAAAAACTAATGTGAGAGATGGGGAAGTTCTTGTTCTTTTGGCATATGTTCTGTTTCTACTTGAGACTGTCAGAATGAGATTCTCGCAGCATGATAACCCCGAGGAAAGATGCCACAATTTGAAGATGTTTGGGGAAAAACAGATTAAAACAATATATTGCAGAGGAAAAGCAATGATTATTTTCACTGTTACTATAATAATGTACCATACAGATTATTTAAGCTATAATAATGTAACATACATCATTTATTGACTGTTATTTTGATCTTAAACAAAATTATGGATGAAATTATAGACTTAAGCAATATTATGAACAACAACTTCAACTCAATACTACTTGTAAGTGCTTATTGCACATACAATTGTAACTTTTACCTTTCTGATTAACACTATAATCAGATAATGCTAGTTGGCTTTAAACGTAAATAGCCAGCCTGCAGTCCACTGCTTTATAGACATCCTGACACATTTGTCTGCCGGCGGAAATGTATATTGGCTTTCTTTTAGCTAGTGTGCGCAGTGACATAAAGGGGAAAAGCAGCCCTGTGTTACATTATTGTAAAAATAGTCCAAGAAAAAGCTGTGGTCGCTCCTACATGAAATAGGCTCCATGTGAGAGAAATTTGGGGGAAGAAGAGGATTTTGAAAACACAACTTTTTAAAAGGTTGGGATTATTTGACCCAGGAAAAATGAACCATGGTAATTGGTGGATCTGGGACCATGCAGAAAGAACTGGTATTTACATGTATTCAGTGCATTTCCAATTTTGTCAGATTCACAGATGAATGCTAACAATAAGCCTTTTAATGTCTGCTGTTTGTTTGTTTTTCCATTTTTGCATTGATTACTGGAAGAAAAACAAGAACTATAGTAGTAAAACACTCCATTGTTCAGAACATGAAAACGGTTTAAAGCACGATAAGAAGAAATATTTTTGAAAGAATATTAGGCGATATAGGCGAGCTACGTATTTTTAAAAACCTGCAGATACAATCTGTCTTTTAATAACTCCGGTCCTCTGTGTCTCATAAAAAAACTCTAATATTTACACATATTAGCATTAACTGGATCTCCCAAGAGCATTCTGCTTGCTGCGCCCCCTCAATCCCAAGGCTAGATTATCTTAGAAACAGAAGGGGGTGGGGGTACATGCACTGAAGAGAGTGCAAAGGGAGCTTGGTTTTTGTCAGTGGGTCACATGGTGGCAGCATGGTTAACTAGCTAATATGATTAAATTTAGCAGAGGCATAAGTCACATTGTCAGCCCACATCAAAGTCTACCCGCTACTGTGAGAGCAAAACTGTCCCTTTGTGCAAACCAGAGATGAGAACAGGAGGGCCAGAGGAAAGAAAGAGCAATGTTTCCAACATAAAACAGACACTTAACACAGAGAAACATGATGCAATAATGAAGCAAGGGAGGTGGAAGACGTGCTATCTTAACCTGTCAAGTGAAATATGCGACCTGAAAGTAGCAGTTAATAGCAAATCTATGTTTTTATGTACAAATGAAGGGCTATTGACAAGTACTTATAGTGTCAAGTATGAATACACCCTGCTGACCTTGTATTTGATTATCTGCTGTGGGACTCAGAGTTAGAGGGCTCAGTTCTCCGCTGGTTTATTGCGAGGACTGAAACATCTAAATTGACTTCAGCGTAGACTAAACCAATTGACCCAGAGTCTGCCTCAGATGTGGTGGCAGATAAAGTATTCAGAAGCTTTACTCAAGCTTACGCATTGACGCCTGAGTGAATTTACGTATTTGTAATAATAGCTAGGGAAGGCTGGTTAGGGAAAAAAATATGTATATATTTTTTGTGGTGTCTAAAAATATCTCATTTATGAAGCTATTCAGATTCACAGAAATATTTCTTACTGCCTCAAGTTACCTCATCATCATCTCCCCCAAATGCCTTTATAAAATCTGAGGTCACAACACTTGTAACTGAGAGAATTATGTGGTTAAATTATAGTTACTCTTAGAATTGTGTTCATCAGAGCCTGAAATTCACTTCTTAAAATTGAATGGGGAATTCTCCCCGTACATGCTTCATATTGTTGAGATTTAACCACTTGAGAGTGGTGGGTGGTGGTGATGCCAAGGCGACAGGGAGAGGGTCTTATACTCTCTAATATGCAGCTCTAATATGTTGTCCCTTTCTGCCTTCCAAGTCATTATTGTAGCTCCGCTACCTGATCGGTTTCCTCTGCTTTCATCTCTCCCGCTTAATAACAGTTAAAAGAAAAACTTATTTGCAAGCTTGAAAAGCTATTCAGGAAGAACTGGTATGGCTTGCGAGATTAATTATAGATCTTGTCACATTTTTACTTCATTTGAAGACATTTATTACTGTTCCTTCATATCTTTTTCCCTATTGGTTATCCGCTGGTGGCTCAATTGGTGGAGCATGCACACCATGTGGGGAGGCTGTAGTCCTCAGCATCCTGGGTTTGATTACCAGTTTCGAACCACTTGCTGCAAGATTCACCCTCTCTCTTGTCCCCATTTCCTGGCCATTTATTTTACAATAAAGGCAACTAGAGCCTGAAAAAAATTCATATTTTAAGACAGAAGAGATGGGTAACACCTATAGAACCACTTGGCAGAAACCATTTTAATAAAATGGAGAGTATGACATATAAAGTTATTAATTTAGGCCTAGTCCACAGTTAGCCGGGTGTTCTATACGAGATATTAATTTCTATAATGTAATCTTGCCCACACGTGAATGGTTTAAGAAAAATGTTCATCCACACAAACCCGTTGATTTACACCACTGAATGCTGTTTTAAACATGCCAAACCCATAGGGGGCAGTGTAAGGCAAAGCTAAAACCTGTCAGCCCATCACAATCCCTCAAAATAACCACAACTTCCTGTTAGGAATTAAACATGGTACCATGAGATTCATTTGTGTGGGCAGACAAAGAGGTTGAACTGCATTTAAATTCCATGTTATAATGTTAATGAAACACAAGACATTGTTGACTGGGAATGATGTTAAGCAAGTATGTGCATGCATATGGGAGTTGAATGGCATTGTGCCTCGATTGTAAAACAGCTGACCTCCAAGTGCTCCTTCTCCTTTGAATCTTAACATATTGGAGAAAGTTTAGCTAATAAAAAAAACAAGTAAAAAGTGCCTGAGCAAACATACAAATCCAGCACCTCTGTGAATCAGTACAAATCAGAGAGGCACTTATTTGTACAAACAGTAATTCCGGGCAGTGACGTCAGCACCACATTATTTGTTGCAGACTGTCATGCATTTATCTCTAAATCTCTGGTTTCCATCATCCACACACAAAAGCAAAACAAAAAAAAAAGAGTGTGCAAATCTTCACTTTGGCCGGAGTTTTCATTATTAATCATTTTTGGTACTTTTAAATGTAGGTTGCATGTGGATGAAAAGCTAAATTGCGTAAAAAACGGTTTATCAGATATCCAGCCATGTGTGGACCAGGCCTTACTTACAGTCATACAAAATGATGAAAATGGGTTTCTCTTTTGAGTGGCATTTTGAAGGGACCATATTCAGTAGATATAACTCCCTTCAATGAGTGTTAAATCCCATCTGTATTCATCACATAGCAACTTGAACTTTACAGTATCAGCCACCTATACACCGATACAAATGTGTTAAAAGATAATTCAAATATAACCAAATGTGATTGGTTGCATCCCTTTGTTTAAGTAATTACATTACCAATACATTTAAATGGATTAACATAACTGTAACCAATTACATCTTTAAGAAATCCATCCAGCTCTGTTAATAAAATAGTTTAAGGCCACCAGAGCCAGAGTGTTACTACCTTACAGAGATTCAGGGAAAATTAGAGTGTCACACTTTGGCAGAAAGACAATGCATCTAATTCAAGAAGAGAGGGTTTAGAGGTGGTGAATAAGTGCTTCAGAAGGTTTGTGGTCATGCATCAGCAGGGAGTTTGGACAAACTGGGGACAGTCACTGACATTGAAGATAAACTAGGTGGATTAGATTCCTGTCTGCGTATGATGTTTTGCTATGCCTTTCCAACTTACTCAACCAGGGGCTTACAGAAACTCGAGCATCCGGAAACCTTAGACAAGAGGTTGTGTGGAGAATATGTTAAACTACTCCACCAAAGTCCTGTGAGAGGACAAGTATGCATGATACCAGTCTTGAAGGCATTGGCAAATGCCACCTGCACAGAGGTCCAGAAAGGAGAGAAGCCCCAACGCCAACTTGAACTCCATGGCAGTAGCCACACTAGGACTGTTGAGGCAGCCTGTGAGCAGAATGTGTATCTGGGAAGACAGCTGATGTTGCCTGAGCACATTGTCACAACATTCTGGACTTAGTTTTAAAATCAAATTTGTCTAAGCAAGCATTGCTTTTGGAATTCAGTCCTCTGGCAAGACTGAAATGAGGAGGAGGCTGATAAGTGAAGAAAGGTGCAATACCTACAGCCTCTTGAGGTCTACTGAAGGAATGGGTCAAGGGCTCACTGTGAACTCACTGAGGTGCCTCCAGGGGTTTTTCTAGGGCAGTCTCTGCACAGCACACTAAGGCTCGTTGATGTCAGAGGAATAAAGGCAGTTGTGAATCCCAAGGGGAATAAAAAAGTATAATATGCTGTTTGGACACAACCAGGATTCTGATCATCCATGCCTCGGTCATCCAAGTGAGGGTGTCTGTGATGTGTCCCAGCTACTTGGATAATGTTTTTCTTTTCCATTTATATAAAAAAAAAATCCTCATGTTTTTCCATATTACATGAAACACAACCTATAAGCCACCACAAACCTTTTCAGTGGGAAATTAGCTGTGAAAAGGTTCCAACCTTCCTTTGGATTGTCGCAAAGAATACTTACTTGTTCATACGGGTTAGATTTTCCTCCAAAATTATTCAGTTTATCTTACCAGTAGAATGCCTGTATCATTTTGTTCGTAGAAACTTCTCTGCAGATTTAAATTGATGTAAATAATTATAATCAATGCTGCTTGAGCGTACAAATATAGCATTATCACACACAAACACACAGTCCTTTTTGTGTGTAGGTACATGAGTTGGACCTTGAGCAAACACTATTAAGTCAGTTTATTTAAGCTGAAAGTGAAAGTAATGTGAACACAGTATTTCAAACAAATCTAGCTCAACAGCAAGGCAGGAGTCGAAAGGAACAAGGCTTTCTTTCACAACAGGTGCTCAGAATGTTTGGGCTACAGCCAGGCCGTTATGTTTTGTTAGCTTCTCCTAATCTAAAATGACAGTGTATTTACAGTATTTGTACACTGCCTGTAAGGTTCTCTGACATTTCTTCAGCAAGACAAGTTTTTTTGTTCATGGCTCATTAACATACCGCTGAGGCTGCCAGCAGTTGACTTCAATAATATTTAAAACTGGCTGTAAGCGGTTTGGCTGTACATACTGTGCAATTCCAAAGCCCAGCAGTCTGCAACGGACATGCATTTTCAAGCAAATTCATTAGTTTGACAGAATATTTGCTACTGGTAATGTACTTGTTTGAATAGATTAATGTTCTAAAAAAGTTTTAGATTAGAACATGAAGTAAAAGTTTTGTGGCACTCATGAGTCTATCAGGACTTTGACAAACTGATGTTTACTTACAGTTGGATTACAAGCTTAAGTTTCAAAAAGTCAACTTTATTTGTATAGCACATTTTAGCAACAAGGCAGTTCAGTGTCCTTTATGTTTTACAATATAACACAATACCCAAATATCAAACAAGCAACAAACAATATATTTCATCAACAATAGTTATCAAATATAAGTCAAATACATTAAGTTAGTGTTATCAAAGGCAACTCTACACAAGTTGGATTTTAGACTTGCTTTAAGACTGTGTTTCAACATCTTTCCACTTTTTTGTAAGTTTGTTCCAGATTTGTGGTGCATAATTGTCTGAGCTACAGAGAGCCACTGGGGTGATGTGTTTATATTTACCAAGATTTAGTAAGAACACAATCAGTAGCATTCTGGATCAACTGCAGATGTCTGATGCAATTTTTTGGCAGGCACTGTTAGTCCTAGAAATCTTCTCTTCAGGTGATAGAAGACTGACTTTATAATTTTCTTTAGATGTCTCTGGAGGTTCAGACTGAGTCCATCACTACACCCAGATTTTAGACCTCATCAGTAATGTGTACCTGTAATAGCTGAAGTTTTGTGCTGACTCTTAATTGTTCCTCTTTAGGTCCAAAGATAACCTCAGTTTTGTTTCTGTTCAGCTCAAGAAGGTTGACACAGATATGCTTTGTTGTAAGCATCTGTTTCGCGCTTGGACAGGTTCAGTGTCACCTGGTGACATCGTAACGTAAAGTTGTGTATCATATGCATAGTTATGGCAATTAATCATATTGTTTCTTTAGAGTTTGAATGTAATGAAATATATTTCCTGAATCACTTGCGTCATGATTTCTGCATGACGTCAGCTTTGTAGAAATCGTGCATAGCTGACATTGGATAAATTTCCTAAATTATCTGAAACAAATGTATCAAAGCAGGGAAATCTCTAAAACATTGGAGCAAGTTGTTGTAAGGACTAGGCTAGAAAATCCTAATTTGAAGTAGCACAGTATTGTATTTGCTTTGTCTTTGACGCATGTTTTGAAGTTTGTCTGTGATATAGAAAAATAAACTTTTCTAGCATTAGTTTCCCTTGTTAATTTATAAAGAAACTTCCAGCTGCTTCACAAAACACCTCTACCATAATAAATCCAAACCATTACATTACCATGGCCAACCATTAGACACCATGGAACTATGTGTGACTTTCAGAACCTGCATCTGGGTTAATATTTCCAGTAGGTCACTATTTATAATTTTCCTAATGCTAATGTGGGTTTGTTCTTCCGTCCTCTCCAAACACCATGTGAAGGGCATAAAGGACTGCTAGCCTGGACCTCATTATAACAATATGTGAGATACCTTTTACAGTTGTCAGTGTGAGGGGTAAATCTGGCTGCATTGGCCCTTCTGGCAGGAGCCTTGTCACATCAATGACCAGTGCCTCTTTCTGATTTACTGTCGCCAATGGTTACAGTCTGATTCTAATCTGCGTCCAATCCCCTCTGTGCTGAGATAATTAAAACACCGCCATTGCACATTACGGCACTTGCTCTGTTAAGTTTGTCTTTTCTTCTTGCAATTAATGTTTTGCCCCTTATTACCTCACAGGTATTACCGTGTTCACTTACTGCCACCGGTTAATGTAACATGATGTTTGCAATAGCAGTAATCCAGAAAAAACTCCCCCCGCCCCCCCTTTTTCAAATCTTTTGAGATAATTACAGTGTTTACCAGCCAATTGTCAAATCATATACCTGACATTTTAGGGCTTAGTCAGTTAAGGGACTCTTTAACTGTTGGGGAATCTTATTATTGTTTGCAGTAAGCCTCACTGATTATGAAATCACAGTGGAATATACAAAAGTGTTCATTAGAATGTCAGTAAATGTTAATTGCATCCAGAGGGAAGATATATATTGAAGATGGGCTGAAAATACTTCAAATTCAGTCCATAAAACAATGACATACTCCTGACAGAGCTCATAACCAACACTGTATATCAATTTATTGATCCATCGATAGCCCACTCCATATGCTGCTTCAATTTACTAGATTGTACATCACCCTCGTGCACAAAAGGTATCAGTCAGGTTCACAGGCGCAAACACTCACACACACACTTTGTATGGCTGCTGTGCACCTGCACACAGATGAATTGAGAAGCATATTTCACAAGGGGAAGGGAAAAATGCTCTATAACAAAAATGTCAAGGTCTTTTAAGGAAGAAATATGCTTTGGCACCTAACAGCAATTGATGAAATGTGACCTTGTGCTCTTCTTTTTTTTGTTTTGTTTTTTTGTTTTTTTTGTTTTTGTTGCACCAGAATAATAAATGGTATTGAGTAAAAACAAATTGAGAAAGCATGGAGTCATTTTAATGGTTATTAAAAATGTGGTACCAAGGGAAAGGATTAAAAATTACTTTTAAATATGACGGTGCGCTAACTTCATAGCTTTGAACTATCTAACTGCCTACGCAGATCATTCTCTGTTTATAATGACTCTTACTAATTACTTTCCAGGATCAATAAAACAGGGGAATTGAAACGAAATGTTCGCTTAGTACAATTTATCGTGCTTATGAGTTTGTGTGCTGTAGTGAACAAAGAACTGAGAATTTGCCACAAAGTTTTAACAGAGAATGTAGCAATTGACCAATTATAGCACCTTTGGGATTGAACAAGTATTTGATCAAAGATAGATTTTTGAAGACGCCTGAAACTGTTCCAAATCTTCACAGCCAAAATTCATGTTTGCCGTTTACCTTGTTTAACTTTGTCTTCAGTCGAATACAGTTGTAGCATTCAGTTGGCCGTAGAACCAGCAAATGTTGAAAAGCAAAGGACACTCATAATAAAAGTGTACAGAAAATTATTCCACTGAGTTAGTATCTTTACTGTCACTCATGCCATATCGCATCCCAAGCTGTCACTTTAAACTCCAAGAATTTCTTTTTTTTTTTTTATGTCTGTGTCACAAATTCTGTGAGTGAGTTCAACAAAGTTAATGTGATCCTTCTGACTGGAAGCTCATGTGATGAGAACCAGTCTAGGGAATAATGGGCTATTATTCCATATGTCATGGTGGGATAAATACCCTGAACATCCCATTGTAAAGTCTCAGGTATTTTACAACTCTTATTCTGTGTAAACTGATGTTAAGCTACCAGGTCAAACAAAGACAAATAATACACATTATTGTAAAATCTGTATGCTACAGAGCATTTATAATTAAGAACACCATCAAAGAAGTGAAGGCAAGACAGCCCTATACTTTTTACTTTAAGTGTGGATTATAATGATTTAGAAAAAGAAATCAACAGATGAAGATATTGAAATTAAAGAACACTATTAAAAATATATATATTTGACTAGGTTTGTCCTTGTAAGTCTACTTAAATCAACCCCACTTTGTTCTTAAGTAAGACTTTCATGTCAAGCAAGTTGGCACACTTTAACTGTTGGAACTCATGCAAGGAAGAGCAGTACCACAGGATTTGTAGCAATATCAAATCCTGTGGTTTTGCCCACTTTTGTAGCTTCCTCCATCACCAGCTGTGATGGAGGAACCGGTTTGAACTGTGTTAAAAAGGTTCACACTGCACTCCTGCAGAGGACATCAAATGCAATCAATGAACAAGCAACTGCTCAACATAAACAAACAAAATAACTATTGCAAAACCCCTGAGAATCCTCTTGAATGATGAACTCCGTAAAATTGCAGTGAGGGGGCACAAAATGTGCCCATTTACGTAATTATACAGCAATTGAATTTCAGTAGAAGAGGGCTCTGCAATTCCAGGAATCAAGAGGGCTGATGTCCTAAATTTTTAGAGGTGTTTCTGGTTCAGCACACCTGAATCAAAAAGCTGAATTACCTCCGCAGTAAGCAGTCAAGTTCTTCAGATTCCTTCTAATGACCTCAATATTTCACTCAGGTGTATTGAAGCAGGATCACATCTAAAACTTTGGGACTCTGACACTCGAGGACTGGAGTTACAGTCTCTTGCATTAGACCAACCTAAATAACTGAGAATGTTCAGGTTATTGCACTATCAATGAATAGGGTGGTGGTGTTTAAATGAGGATGCTTTAGCATCACCAGGTCTATCAAATTGAAAATCTAATGCTTTGTAGTCTGGGAGTTGCTAGAATATATGCCAGTAAATGGTTTCATGAATCACCTAATATAATTTGTTGATTGTTTCTGAACTCAAATCAATCCAAGTGTTTGCTAAATGACCCCCCCGCCCCCACTTCCCTAAGACATAAAAAAGTTGATAAACTGTCACTCAGGTAAAGTGAAAGCAATCCAGCATTTCCAGATTTATTATAGTTTTCATTCATTAGATATTATCAAAAATGACATGTGCTCACTTCTGACGATCAATACATCAAAAACAATATAGTAAAGTAACATTTTTTGATTAATGCCATCTTTACTTTTTTAATATTTCCAAATCTACACAGCATTCCAAGTCTCATTACATTGAAGGACCCTGAATGTAATGAGATATTGATACATGTCTCTTTTTTATATATATTTAGCCTCACTATCTGGTTAGTCTCTTCTTTTAACATCATCCTTCTCCATTTTACTGCCTGCAGTGTAATATCTCCACTATCAGTTACACTGACATATGACTCCTCCCATCTACCAATCCATTTTGTCTGACCTCCATTTCTCACTCTCTTCCCATTTCTGTGTTTGTTACTTATGTCAGGTGTTCCATCGCCTCTATGTACCTCTTGTCCAATAACTCTGCTACTTGACCTCTCTGATGTCCTTCCTTGGATTTTTTCTTGGCTTTTTCCCCAGAATAAGCCATCTTTTCTGAAACTCCAATACCTCCATTTCCTTCTATACTTCACCCCCGTTTGTTCCCCGTCTCTCCACATCCAGCTGTCCCCCTCAATTTCATCCAGTTTTCCTTCCCCCACAGGAGGAGGGTGCTAGCTCATGAAACAGTCATCAGTGGTGCATAGCTCTTAATAAAAGCTAATCTGTTTAAGCAGCCGCCAAAAAAGTCATGGCTTTGGCCAGCGAGGAAAAGAGGGAGGGAAAGTGAATGATGTTAAATAGAGGATTTTGAGGAAAGAATGAGAGGCCCAGAGAAGAAAAATAGGGAATGAGGTGCAGATGGAGAAGGTTAATTTTTCCCTTAACATATCTCATTTTCTTATATGAAGTTACCAAAATAAGCATTCTGAACTGTGAAAACGACATGCAATGATGGAACAGATTTGAGTTGAGAGTGCTACACTTTGGTACAAGATCTCATCTGTATTCTCGTGAATCCAGTTGTGGTTCAATAGGAAAGTGATTTGTGAACACTCACTGCCATCAGATCCTATTATGGCCCGTGCAAATTATATCATAATGACTGCGAGAAGACATGCAATGGCAAAATCAATCACAGATCTATGCACTTATTGAGAAGCCATCAGAGGAGGTAGGAAAGCAGGGGGAGGAGGATCGATACAGTATAGCAACAGTGAAACATATTCTACGGGAAGTCGGCAAAGGGCTGGTTAGGCACCTAAAATGCTGAAGGCAGAGGACGAACAAAAGCACAGCTTATGATGAGAAGGACGTTTACTGTGACAACAGGTTAAATCAATATCACCAAAATAAAATGGCTCTGTGTTTGTGGATTGATTGGTTGTCTGTGCTTGTGTAACAGGTTCTGTTTCTTATAAAATAATGAGGAACGCAATGAATGACATCTAACTTAATGAAACGCAGAGCCACCAAACTACCTGTTAAACATGCCTGACGGAAGAGTAACTAAAGCTATAAGTTTAATGAACGTGATCAATGGAGAGGATGGTAAATTAAGACTCTGTCCTGAAAAAGTACTTTTTACGGACAAAAAAAAAGTTATCTACTACTTTTACATTTAAATTATGATAAAGTAACTTGCACACTGACCTTTTAAAGAGCATTTATTTGACTATGGTCATACCTAAAACTGAATCCTCCATTGCAGAAGCCTGATTACCTCCAAACTGTTATGAACAGTTTGCTTGCAAATGAACAGGTTGCAATATCCAAGCCAATGAATAATTGGAGAAAAAAAGGCATTTCTTCCTGTGTGCAACACACTGCACAGATGCACAAGACTCATCAGCATTGCCTTGGAATAGGATATCAGAAAAAATGTGTTGCGATTGTAATGCAAATTTAAGCAATAAGCGTGAATAAGAAACGAGAATTTGGTTAAACTTACCGATTTACAGATCTGCAATCATTAAACAAGCAATACCATTTTTGTCAGCATGTGCCGTTCTATATGCAGTCACATACGATTCTACACAGTATATTAAATTGATGGTGATTTAGCACTGATTTTGGAGATATTGGATTTACACTGCTTCAGAAGTTCCTTGAGATATTTCACTTCATTAAGTTTGCTGTCAAGGAGGACAAGTTTGTTGCATGTCATATACAGCTTGGTTTGCATTTCAGCTGACTAATAAAAAAATAAATATCTACATACGACTGTGGCTCTGTGGGTAGAGTAGTCATCTTGTGATCGGAAGGTTGTAGGTTTGATTCCAGCTTCCGCCTGCCACATGTTGATGTGCCCCTGTGCAAGGCACTTAACCCCAAATTGCCTACCGATCTGTGTATCAGTGTATAAATGCGTGAGTGCGGTGAATGTGTGTCTAGTGTAAAGTGCTTTGAGTGGTCAAAATGATTGGAAAAGCACTATAAGTTCAGTCCATTTACATTGAAAGCTATATATATTTGCTTAATCGCTTCCATAAATAAAAATAAAAAATCTAATTTGCCTGATCAAGAAAATATTAAGCAGCGTTTGGTAAAACCTTAATTTTTTTCTGCATTTTTTTCCATCATCAAAGGTGAATTAAAAATCTGTGATGTCATACATTAAGTGGAGGTGAGTTTAAACATGCGATAAAGGGAATTTCAGGGCCTAAATGAGGAAATTATATTTTTCTCTTATTCTAGCAAAATACTAGTTAGAACTGAAAATAGGTGTGCCCTCTTCAGTCAATGTTTCACTGGCTCTACACTGCGACAATTGTGCTACAATTTTGAATTCTTCAGAGCAGGTGGACTTCCCACTTTCCAACACAAAGCTGAAAAGACAAAAAGCCACTTCAGTACTCAACGACTTCCAGCCCCAATGGGACTTAGCGGATTAGTCAGGAGTGAGGGAGCGAGAAGAGAGACGGACTCAAGAGTGAAAGACATAAAGAGGAAAGTAAGAGGGAGAGAGATTGGCTTCCACTTTCTATTCCCATTGTGGGCCATGGGCCGTGCCGTCTGAATAGCTATGCTAATAGGCAGCTGAAAGTACGAAGAGATAACACAAAACCCACTTGACTTCCTGACACCTACTTGAGTGGGGACACAGCATTTTCCATGGCTAGTTGTTATTCATGGGACCTGAAAGTAGACTGCCTGTCAGCCTTTGGTTGGACGGGTATTTTGTCTTTAGTGTGAAATGCACAAGCATGGACCAAGTTCTCGCAACAACTCACGGCTTAAGTATTAATTGTCATTTAAATACTTGGATGGCTAATGCAGGTTGAGGTCTTCATGCCGTCATGGAGAACTTCTATAACCTCGGACAAGAGGTCAACAACTTGTCAGAATTAATACTATGCCAAAGCAGCTGCTACGTTTTAATACACATCTAAATCGAAACATACCGGCCAGCTTCTCACAATTCGCACAGTCAAGGACAAGAGAGTTGGTGATTGAAAAATATTTATGGCTTGTTGTTGTTTTTTTAACAGAGGCCAAATAAAACATCTAAAAGTCCCCACTTAGTATGTGGCCTTAGAGACCTCGAGACAAAATGTCCATTTCACAAATCAAAAAGTCAAAACTCAGATCATGGTGAGTTGGTGTTTCAATGATATTGTGAATAGACAACATAAAATCTATAGTCTGTTTAGTACAATTAAAAGCATTCTGTTTTCCTAAACTTAATTTTTTTCTAAACTTGTGCCGCAGCATTTCAATGCTGCCATTGTTAATGATGTCCCAGTCAGGATCTTTCTGAATCCAATATGGGATGGGGTTAGGATAAAGACCCTAACCCTGGGTCTTTGATAACAAAGTGAGGTGGTGAGAGACATGGGTCCTTAGCTACAGACACTCTTAGACAGGATTCAGGATTTTTTCTGGCAGCGACAAGCCAGCGATGCTTGAGCATGTTTAGCGCACATACAAGTGATGCGCATCGCATGCGGATCCTTATCCAAAATAGAGGCATCGCATGACGCTAAGCACAGGTGGGATACTGCCTCTTTAATCTGCAGTTCCGACAACTTGGTGGGGGTGAGAGCTGTAGCCATGCTGATAGTTTACAAAAGCTTGTCTTAAAACTATAAATCTGAAGATAAAAGTCCCCTCGCTGCAACACGTTAGCTGAACTTTAGCAACATTTTTATGTTATCAATGTACCGCTATGCAAACACCAGGCCTGCCTTTACGCATCAGCTTAATTGACACAAACTTTAGCTACTCTGTTAATTAAAACTGAGTAGTTAAACAGTCCGCCTTTACGCGGTAACCGTTCCAAACATGTGTGTAACGTTTGGCTTGTATGATGCTTGTACAATGTGCTGGCTAAGTGCTTCGAAAGAAGCACTTAGCCAGCACTACCCAGGCTTGTTCTGGGATTGCGTTCAGCAATGTCTTCATTTACGGAACACAGAGCAGTTAAACAGAGTCAAGCTAACTTAAACGTGCTGAGGGAGCTTCACTGTAGAAGAATGAATTGAGAGAGGTAGGTTAATACTGGATGGTGAGAGGAGCTACAGACATGGCTCAACCTATCTGTCGCAGACAGACGTGATGTCATTGGAGCTTCCGAAGTTGCGTCATGCTGAGGTGATTCCCATAGTGAAACACCGATTGAAGTTGGAAAAAGAACTTGTTCCACAGGCCACAAACAGAGTGACATGGTGTGGATGGTTGAGCTGATCAAAGAACATATGATGTTTATTGATTAAAAAGTAAGTTTTGTACCATATGTTTTGGGTAATGGCAGCTAAAGACAGTAGCTCAGTGCCACAGAAGGAACCTTACAGGCAGCAAAAGAAACGATAATAAAGAGTAGCGCTTTCTTGGAACAGATTGAGGTTGGCAGATATATAAATGCACTTCACAGATCATGCTTTACAGTTATGTTTGATCAACATTTAAACAGCTTTACCCTTCTTTGAACAATTGCCTTCAATCACTGATTAGTGTCATGCAGCGTTTTTCAAAAAAAGAAAAAAAGAAAAAGAATCCTTAGATTTCAGGTAGCCAAGTTCCAGCTATTTCATTTGGCAGTGAATCATTTAAGTGTTATTTCAATTTTGTTTTGCAGAAACAGCATTTTGTTGCTTCTAGGCAGCCTGTTCAAAAGCCTCACACAAATGAAAGATATTACATCAGGCAAAGCAAGAGGTGACTCTACTCAAGTAAACTCACTTAAATGCTGTTATGCTTCAGTTGACAAATTGTGTTTCATTTTACCCTCAGTCACAGACTGATGCCAAATATCTTTGAATGTTCTAACATCATTCAGATGCAAAGGAAAGACTCGCCTCTTGCTGTTTGAAAAGCTTCCTAAATTATTTCTTTCATTAAGAATTTTGGTCCAGGTCCCTTTCATTCTGTCTGTTGTAGCTGAAATTTATTGCTAATTATTCGGCCTATTCCAGTTAGCTGCACAATGGTAGCCAGTTACTTTAAATTTAACCATAACTGCTATAGAATCCTCCTTAAAAAGCTTTATTACAGTATTACCCATAGTTTTTATACGTAGTTTTTGATCAAATGTGATTTGTACTCAGAAGAGAGACATACAGGCTGAAACTTCACACAATAATTTTCTACTTGCGTTGTGTTTTAAGATATACATTTGACTTAAAAAAAAAATTTAATTTGCCAATCAAAAACCTAATTCCTAAGACCAGAAGAAAGGGGCTCACTGGAGATAGTTGGCTACAAGCTATCGCACCTTATCAAAGAATAAGCCTGGCTGCTTAAAATATCAGAACTTTTTAGATTAGGTCCTATTTTCATTAGTGCCGGTATAAAACCCTTTTTCATGTCCTTGTGTGAAAGATTAGAATAGATTTAGACAGGAGACTTGTCATTCTAGCACATGCTTAATGAAAGTTTTACAGATTAAAATAAGAATCTTTAATGGCATTTTTTAGGAGCTTTATCACTGTGTATTCCTGCTTTGACTGTGATGTGACTTTGTCTTTTCTTAGTTTGACGAGATCATCAGTGACAGTCATCTCAGCAGATGGCATAGCTGATCATGTCAGCTTGATTTTTAGAAGGCTTTTATGCAGATCTAGCTTTTCAATTCATGGATGTTATGTGTAGTTGTGCACTTCTGCTCTGGAGTTCTAATTTGAAAGTCCTCCATGCTACATCACGAACAAAATGGCAATAAATTATGTTGAACAATTGTAAGATATTACACTCATATATTGTTTACACATTAATATTTACAAATATTATAACATTTCATATAGGGTTCAGAGTGTACCATGCACTGTGTCAATGTGAACTAATTTCATTTGGTACTAAAAGGAGACTGCCCAACGATGGACTGGCGGACCACTTCTTGCCTAAGTTCTTTCTTTTCTTTTTTTCTAATTGCAAAAAAAAAAAAGCTGTAAGAAACAAATCTGAAAAAAATTTCCACAGCATGGGAGGAAACCAGAAATCCCTCCAGCTGGTTGGCTCGCAGAGCTTCGGTTCCTGTACCGTCGTCTTCAGCAATGGAAGGGAACCGCTTTGTCGATGTAATTAGAGACAAAGCCATCTCTTCTTGAAGAATCAATGCACAGATTCCACAGAGCTGCGAATCTCAGTTTTTATCCGTAATGATCACCGGATACACGGAGTGTGATATTAAAGCTTTTCTTCCAAGCTTTTTCTTCAAATGTTCGAAGTCTTTTCACGTGTGAACAAGAGCTCCCTTAGCCGGTGGGCTGTCAGGATCAAAAAGCAATGATTTTTCCTGTGCACCAGATCTCATTGATGTCACTGGAATCTCCAAACACCCTGAATACTGAGCGATGTAGTTCAGTCTTTCTTTTTCTGGTAGATGGCAAGCTTTGTATTTTTGATCACGTCTTCCTCTTGCCTGCCTAACGACACCACTGCAAATTACCACTCTTGAACCAAAAGACACGGAAACAATAGCGGGAAGAGACTTTCTTGAGCATAGCACCGCAGGAATATAAGGCAGAAGATTTTGTCAAAAGTGTTTCAAAAATGTTGTCCTGTCATATTTTTCCAAGTTGATTTTCTTCTCTATTCACAGTGGAGGACAGTTGTTTACGGGCAAGTTCTGGTAAGTTTCATAGTGTCAAAAACACGCAAAGGCCAAACATTAGCGAATGGGTAACATTTAAAAGTCTGCGCCTCCAAGAAGCAATTGTTTCTCAATAGCTGAGACCCCAGACCTTCTGTACAAAGCAAATAGCATAAAACAAGAGTTGCCACATGTATGTACTCCTGCTATAAGACTAATGTAAAGGCTACTCAAAATGGATCACTGATTATTTTCCCAAGCTTGTTATGTCTAAGTTAGAAAACATCATTAAAAATGAAAATATGTTCTCCTTATCGGTGCAGAGAACCTAAACAGCAGCATAGATCTGCTCCCACTATCTACAGACTTCACAGAGTATGAGAATTCAACAGAGATCTCAAGCCTTCAACAGAGGTGTCCAAAGTCAATCCTCAAGGGTCAGTACTAAAACCTGTATGTTTTAGTTATTACTCTTATTCGGCACAACTGAATCAAATGATGGCCCATTAGCAGGCCTCTGCAGACTTTGTGCTGTATAACCATTTCTGAGATAACATGAGAAATACCGTTGTTTCCGAATGTGCTTTTATAAAAGTGTAACAGAAGAGTTGGAATGTTTGGGTAATTTATTAGTTTGTGTTACTATATTCTGTTTGAGTTTGTCTGTGCAAACACCATCAGACAAAGAGTGACCAGTGTGTCTATATCTATCAATAAATGTATCTATGTGCTTTCACGTTGCCTTAGTGACGGTAGAGAAAATGCTTTTCAGTGTGACCCCCATTACATATTAACTTCAACAAAGTAGATAAATCAATCAAAAACAGTAACTGAGAGTGAAATTATTTTTTTGCTGTGGTTTTATGTTTTTGCCAATGCCATTTTCAAATAATTGAGAACTCCAAAAATCATTGCTTTTTACGGAGAAAAAGAAAAAGCATTTCACCTGATGAACTACAGTGCAAGAGAGATTCTTGGTGCTAGAGAAACGTAGGAAAGCGGGAACGGGAAAGTGTAAGAATCGTCACTGGGGTACAGTAGAACTGAATGAATTTCAATGACTGCATTTGATCATGGGCTTTTGACAGAAACAGGGATGGAAAAATGTAGTTGAGGGAGGGGAACACAGAGGTGAGGAAGTTTAATACCATGATGTGACTGGCTTCAAATGTGTTGTGATTTTGTGCACGTCCAAAATGCCGGCTCTTTGTCATGCCAAAGTACAGCGGTGGCAAGGGTATAGCACTGTGATATTTCCGGCCCCGCTGCTGTGACACATGTAGTTGCTCCAGGCCATGCAGGTTTAGTTAGAGCCCGACTCATGGTCATGATGTAGTGTCTTATACAGTGATAGCTTTAAGACATATGAGCTGGTATTTCTAGCGCGAGACACACAGGCCACTATTTCCTCGGGTGAATTGAACACTATTCCCGAAGGAGAACTCTGGATGGATTGTGTTCTTAGGTTAGGGGCAATTCTAAGCCTATGCTGTCACACAAATATCAAACATGTGGTGTAACAAAGAACCCAACTTTGACAACAGAGGAAAATTAACAGCTCTTTTTTAGATTTAGTTATGAAGTTGGGGCTTGTGTGATCAATGGAATGTCAAGGTCCTAAAATAATAGCTACAGCAACAAAAATAACAGCAGGTCAGCTTTCAAGCAGGCTGTTTCCACTTCAGATGTTAAATGATGTTAAAACAAAGTCTGCTTGTACGTTCTTGTAATAATATCTTTGTCACAATAGCATAAAATGTCACTCAACTCATAAATCTGATTAAATTTGTAAAGCATTTTTTATCTATTAAATGCAACACAAAGTGCTTTTTTTTTGAAAATACAAACAAATGTATAAGCAAGCAAACAATCATTTTGTTTTCCAATTACTAAACTATCCGTTACAGATTAAATGATTTAAAATGAAGCTTTGCCTCCTTTGTCTCCCGAACATTACTTACCATCTCATTCTGGAGAAATGCAACTCAATTGCTGTGATTGGTGAATGATGTTGGCTACGTGACTTTTGAAAACGTCCCCAGATTGTATTAGCTCTTTACAGTTTGATGGACATGTCAATCATCCAAATCGGCCCTCCGTTATTTGCTATGTCTGACTGGAGTACTGAAATTAACTGACACACAGAGTGCACTGCAGCACTTTGATTCTTATTTTGTTGCAAAAACCATTGTTATTGGAATTAATTTCTATGGCGAAATATAAGAGGTGGTTTTGGGAACCTAGGTACAAAAACTGAAAACAAATGGTACACATGGTGGCAAAATGTGCCAAAAAGGCTCATTTGGAAGGTTTGACCTGGACATTTAGGGGATAATACCTCTCCAAAATGTCTATGCTTCACTATTTTTTGCATAAACTTTGGTTCATTAAAGAGGCAGTATTATGTGTTTTCTAATCCAATCTAGCCATCTAATAGCACAATCGGGTAACTATGTTACCTTCAGTTATAAAAATGCTGTATGATTTAAAGGAAATTTGAATTTGTATTCTCTGTCTCTTTAAAGACTCCTGCTCTTTCTGAAACTCCGCCTTCAGGAAGTCATCACAATGTCACTCCTCTATTAAGGAGGATGTTTTTTGTTTTTTTTTACCAGCATTGTCCTGAAAAGCAGCTCGTTTGATGAGCTCAGCAGATGTGCGGTTTCACCAGGTGTTTGCTAATTGGTGCTGCCTAAAAGAACTGGGGGGGTAACGACGAAAGGCTGCTTTGTAAGGCGTAAGCTTGGAAACTGCAACTCTGAGGAGGAGCTGCACCTCAAAGACAGTGCTATGTCCAGCTGGGCGTGGACAGTTGAATGGTTGAACCATCGCCTGGTGAAGGACTGGAGGAGCTCCAACAGATGAGATGTTTATGATTCACCCAAAAGAGCTTCAAAACAACTTGATGGAAGAGTTGTTACAGAGTCCAACACACTGGTCTTTGACAGAATCAGCTATCCAACAATGGTAGACATAAAGTCTTCTGAGACGGAGCATTTGATATAGCTATAAAATTATTGGTCAGCTATCCCTTGGTATTGTCTTCTTGCATGATGATCCTTTCTTCTGGATCCTAACTCAGTCATGGCTCAAGATTACTTGTGCTAAACCAAATTCCTTATGGAAGTTTTCTCCTTTTAAAAGGGAGTCATTTCTTTCCATTTCTTCAACATGCTCTGAAGGATTGATACAGGCAATGACTCAAAGTATATTGGGGATGCCTCCTGCTGTTACTTCACTTATGTTTCAGTGTTTGCTTTAGATTAAAGAGGCACACCATCAGCCTTATAGAAGACAGTTGCCTGTCAGTTGATTTCCTAATTACAAAGTGGAAACGTTTCCTCAGTCTGACTTGATAAAATACCAATGTGGCAGAAGTCTGTTTCAAACATGGACTGGTCTCTATTAATTAGATAACAAAAGGTTGATGTAACATCTAAATTGACCCTCTGGTAATTTTCTGTGAAAGAGAAATACATATTCATCAATTCTAACAACCTATTACGGTTACATTAAGACAATCATGTACAGCAGCAAAAGACTTAATTTAGCTGCTGAACACAAGCTCAGAGGAATCCTACTACTGAAAGGAATGTCTTTGAACAAAATGTTCCCCTCTATGCCAATAATGATTTACTTGACATCCAAATAACGGCAAAAACCATTTAAATTCTGAGATTATGCTTTATCAATAACTAACAACAAAATTATTTGAAGTTAGAAAAAAAATAAAGCAATGCTAACTTTGGTTAAGCTGATGCAAGTGGCATCATCTGACCTCTCTCCATCTCTGGTGGAGATACCAGACCCAGAACTAGAGGAAGGACTATTAGAAAAGGCAGACTGCACTTTACCTGCGTTCTCTTCTTATCTCTTAACTTTATAGTGTCATTTTTAGGTTTTGCAGTTTGCTCTTGCTGCTCCATATTCACAGGTAATGTGGACTTATTTAATGTTGTCTATAGCACCAGTTGACTGACCGGAAATGTTCCACAGATGGATGACATGAAGACACAGCCAGCTCAAGGCAACATGAACTCAGCAGCTGCTTAGGACCCCCAAACCTTGCGACCCCTCCACAAATGCCTTATTGTTAACACAGACAATAGATCTTGAATTTTAACATTTGTTTATTGAAAATGAGAATGGTATAAAATTTTATTTAACAGTGTTGGCAGAGATACGAGATTTAATAGGCAAGTGCAAACAATAGTATTTGTAGTCCAGTTGTTGTGTTACAATAGCTACAATCTGGAGGTATGAGTTTAGCAATCGGTTCTGAGCTCTGTTTGCTCACAAGCAAAATAATAACTAGCTATGAGTCATTTTCAGCCCGGAAAACTATTCGAACATGCAATTTCTTAAAAACATTAGCAGTAATTCTCCGTAAAAAAGGCCTGCTTCCCTTGTTAAATTTACATTAGTGCCGAATTTAACTGGTAGAGTGTTGATGCAAACTCAGTTTTAATGCTTCATAGGTAAGCTGCAACAAAACAAAAGACAGGTGTTAGACGTCATTGCAGTATTAACTAGTCAACATTATATTGCTCATTTTGTTACACAAATCACCTGTCATTCAGTCTCAGCTGCCAGCAGTAAGATGTCAAATACGAACAGCAGGAAGCAGAATTATAGTCAGAAACCGCCTGCAGTGATTGACAATAAGTTGAATAATATTATAATATATATTAAAGAAAGTGAAGGCTGAACTGTCTCCGTAAAATGCTTTTGTCCTGATCTGTGACTTTGAAGTTTTAGGCCATCATTGATAGTTAAAATTGCATTTATAATTTACACATCAAATATAAAAACTAAATAATAAAGCACTGAAATCTTTTGAGATCATATTTCAAAGAAATCTTGACTTCAGATGCTATGTGTTTTTAAAGGCTCTTTTCAACGCTTTTTTCTAATTTATAACTCTATGAATTAACTATTTTCTCTGTAGCTATGGGGACCATTATTTTGAGGTTTGTATCATGTTATGATACTTTGCTGCTTTGATTCTTTCATGCATGTCTGAGAAATCGTTGAATCTCTCTTCGGAGCCATTCGGGGTGCCTAAACGCTTGCTCATACAAAATGCTGCCTATTCATTCACGATTTAGGCACCATGCACACAGAGTCGAATTTAGGTGTTCCACTTTCTTTGGGTTTTTCGGGGTTTTTTTAGATTTTAAGATTTTTGTCATTTAGGCTGTGCTTCCACATGAATTTGGCGTTTTGTAAGACCAGAAAAAATTATTTTTGAAAGCAGATTCCAGAGTGGGTAATTTTTAGAACACCAGTTTTATGTTTCCCTGTGGCCATGCGAGCCAATGATATGGAAAATCTCTCACAATGAGCAAGCATGGCTCTCTTAGGTGTTTTCTGTGTCCGATCACTGGCAGTGTTACATCCTCAACGGCTGACCCGGCGTACCTGCTTACAGTGGTGCTGCATCCTGCCGTGTGAACTCACATTGTTTAATCGTTTTCAAAAATACGCCATCCGCCCCTTCCACTCACCTTCGCCACTCAGCTCCTCCAGACTAGCGACAGCAGCAATTAGCAAACACCTTAATGAGTCTGTTGAGCTTATCATACAAGTGACTTTTCAGCCGAACACTAGCTGTATTTGTCGAAAGGGGAAAAAAAACTTCTGAAGGACAAAGAGGTTAATTTCAAGACTTGAAATTGCAAAAACAAATGTCTTTTAAGTTATGCTTGATAACTGGAAGTAACAGTGGCTTGATTATGTTATGAAATGGACCCATAATACTGCAACATGTGTTTCAGTGACTAGTAAATATTCATTAAAAATCTACAATTTCACATGTAGTGTAACATGTAGCATAATTGTTTGTAATTTTTTTATTCAATTTCTAATAATTGTGTTTCTGCACTATATTTAGGTCAGTAGACTTTGACCAAAATAAATATAATAATGTTTGTGACCCAGTAAGAGTCTTAGACATATAACCACATTTTCATAATGTGAACAAAGTGTTAGGTAAAATTAAGTAAAAATGGTAAGCATACCTAAAGTAAAAACAAAACAATAAAAAAATAAGAGAAAGAGCCTCATAATACCGCACCTTCTGTTTCAAAATACAGCTTAACTAATAAATGGTTAGTCGCATATTAATTATTTTTAATATGTAATCGGCTTTTTTTAAAAGGCCAGTTAAACAAAAGGAAGCAAGACCATAAAAAATACCCAGATCTGGACTCATTGTTTATCTTTCCGTGGATGTTGGCAAATATAAAACATGTCCTACAATCAAATTTTGTAAAATTATCAAGTCCCATTTGTATGATTTAGGTGTACATTTATTTGATGTGCCTTTTTAGTACTTCCACATACAGATTGACATTTGAATGTAGTATGAGGTTAACTAAGATTATTGTTGGATCATTGCAGCAACATTTTCATGATTTTTATGCAAAATCTTTAACAGTAGTGGTTATAAGTGGTGAAAGTGGTGTCTCCGTTATGACACTGAAGCTGGTGACTTTTTCAATATGTCCCAAAAAAAAAATCCAAATCCATGTACTTTCATGTACTGTCGTATGGAAACTGTGTTGTGAGCATAATTAATTTTATATTTTAAAATATATTTGAGTGTAGAAAAAGATTTGAATTGTGCTTAATTTTAAACTTCTTCTCTTGCATGCCACAAGACACTGCAAGAATTCAAAGAGGCTAATATTAGCCAATGTAGGCACTCATACGCACGTAGTTTGAATGTTATGCTGTTCGAAGCCGTACATGGTGTTTGAGATATGGAAGAAGACAATAGCTCTCTGAGGGCAAAGGGTGATGAAAATACAGTGGGCTGTGGACATCACCGTCTGAGCATGAGTTTCTCTGAAATTACATTGTTGCAATGGAGGACACAAATACACACACACACGCACACAAAAAAAGAGCACACACAAGCACCTTTGTGCATGCCGATTCAGATATAATGCACGGATGTCCTCTGCGTTTCATCATCAAAGCTCTATCAGGCTGTGCAGAGTCTGAAGGGGAGAATATGAACCGGATAAAACAAATCGTTTGATGTGTGAAAGACAGACACTCCAGCTCCAAAGTACTTAAGCTTCCCCTCCCAGTGGACTGACGAGGGAGGAGGGCAGGAGCGAGAAATGAGTGCTCGCCTCTTTTACACCCCGCCCCATTGGCGTTCATCTACAGGAGTTTCCAAAGGATTTCATCATTGTTTATGCAAGGTCCCAATGTCATCATGAGCGATGTCAATTAAATAAATAAAGTCAATATTGACAGACGTTTCAAAGATGTTGAGGCAGTGGAAAGGAGACGTGGTGGACTAAATGAGGAGCGAAGTGGATGTAAAAACCGATGAGTATATAATACATGTAGAACCAGACTAAATATGTTCTTTGATGTTTCACACATGCTGCAGTGACAATACAAAATGTTTCCTATGTTCATTTTACCCATTTTATCCAAGCTAACCTTGGTAATCTTTTGATATGGTCATCCCCATTGTCTCTCATGGGCATCATACAGCTAAAAATCACTGTCTCGTTGTCATAAGGGCACAAATTGATACACATGGCCAATGTAGTTTCTTTGTAGATATTAAAATATTCACCAAGCTGCTATTAATTCTTTGATTGTGTGGCTTGACAAAGGCCTTTTATATCCATTTAATTTCCCTTCAAAGGAGTCTCATTGAGTTATAACCATGAACATGGCTCTTTTAGTAAGTCTTTAAAGATGAAAGGGCACCCCCTGCTCCAGCGTCAGATGTGTAATACACCTGACCCTTTTAAAGAGCTGAATGGTTCTTTAATATTAAATGAAATTGTTCCAGAAATGACCAAGGTCAGATGAAAACACAAAAGATCATCAGTGAATTTTGAAAGAAAAACTACTTGACTTCTACACAGATGAAAGCAGCAAATATGGAATTAGCATCAGTAGAGGCTGTTGGCGTGACTATGCTAAAGTCTAATACAAAATTCACTAGAACTTCAGTGGACTGGTAAGAGTTGATCCGAGCCAGGGAATTTGCAGCTTCTGGTTTTAAAGTCCATAAAGATGCAGTGACAAATGCTACCACAAAAAGCACTTTTGGGAAATTAATGTACACACACACACACACACACTGCAGCTATCCATTCACACATTTTGGCACAGGCAATTGTCACAAAAACATTGAATATGGAGATGACAATTTTGGTTGTGATAAACATATATACTTTTATTATTTTCCATCATCATGTCCCAAAGACTCATTAGCTTCACCGTCTTCTTTACAAAAACGTACATAAGCTTAAGTTTGAAGAGCTGTAGTTTTTTTATAATTGATGAATAATAGGATTAAACAGGATACCTAAATACAATAGCAATTTTACATTTGGATCTTAGTCTTAAGAACTAAGCAGAGGAGTAATGGGACGTGGTTTTTAGTCATTTTGTGTGACCAAGCAATAGTTTTCTGCATTAAGTTGAACCCATAAACCCCTTCCTCAGCTTCTGTCAAATTGTGTTTCTTTCCAGTGGCCCAACTCGGAGTTGGTACGAAAGAAGAACTGTTTCTCTGATCTTCTTTTGTCCATTTCTCTAAGAGACATTTAACATATGCGTTAAATAGCAAAAGAGAGTTATAAAAATCTGAAACGTTTGTAATTTCGTGTCTTCAAGGCATTTAAAATCAATTCTACAAAGCACTGATTTAAATATTCAGTTTGCAGTTAGTGCTTTAATCTTGATGTTTTTCAATTGCTTCTCAGTGTGGAGGCGCTCCTGAAAAACAAAGACTGAAGCTATGCAGGTCAGCTTGCGCCTATGAATACAAACACATTCATATCCTTAAGCCTTTCAGGTGTCTGCCATGTAAAGACTGCTTTGATGTGCAAAAATGTTATTTCTAGTAACTGTGATGCTGCTGTCTCTTTTTCTCTGTGCTGAAGGAGCCTCTTTATTAGCCTGTGATGAAGAGTTTGATAAGCACAAGGCATAAGGTGATTATTTTTGTTTTGATACTTCTTCCTTTGTCTGAAAGAGATCTCAAGAACATTTACTGATGTTGAGTAAAAGTTGAGGAACATTTTATCCACTTTCAAATCAGATTTTTTCACTTGATTTGTCCAGTTTTTTTTTGTTTTTTTTTCTGAATTTGCACTAACCAAAGTTATCTCCCATTTCCAGATGACCCAGGTTGGCCCATTTGTCCTGTTCAAGAAGCAAGAGATTGATTGTTGCCCATGCTATGACTGTAATTATACTGTCATCACTTAATCAACCTTATTGAATTCCTGAAGCGGTCACATTCCCAGAGGCTGGACTTATACAACAAATGGCTATTTTAAGCTGGAAGTAAAGAAAAGAAGGGTAAAACTGAAAGGATAATAAGCAACGGGATAATTACTGAAGTTGACATTATTCAGTGACTGATCACAACCCTTGATTGTTTTCATGTTTTGTCAAAATTGCATGACTATGAAACAAAAGCCAAAAGACACATAGTTTTAATTTCTAAAAATGTCAGTTGTGCCAATATTGAACATATGCAGTACTATGTTTCACTACAGCTGCAAATAATTATGGATATAACAGTGACATTACAAATTTAAAGACCACATTTTATTATTATAATTCTCTGCAAAATAGCTCTAGCTTTATAGGATTGGAGTGAGAGAGACAGTGGACATAAATTTTCAAGTCATCATATTTTCAACTGGATATCCATCTGAACTTTGATTTAGTCATCTTGATACATAAATATGCTTTGCTCAAACTTAGTCTCACCCAATATTTCATTTTTTAGTAGATATGTTTCCTCAGCATCCGAGTGGATAGAATCATATATGTCAACTTGGGCTGTTAATAAATGGTGTTACTACCTTAAACATATGTAATAGCAAATTTCTATCTATCAACCAAAAAGTAAAAGCCTGGCCATTGACTGGTCTTCAAAATGGATAATAACCCTAAACATAGAGCCAAAGCAATGGCATGACCATCAAACAGACCTTATCTCAATCCAATGGAGATGTTGTATGTAGATCTGAAAAGTCACGTGCAAGTGAGGCAGTTTTGTCCCATTCCTCCAGTTCTCCCAGGAGGAATGAGCCAGAACTTCAGCAAACTGTTGTAAGGAGCTTATGAAAGGAAACCTAAATGATTTGAAACAAGTCATACAGTTTAAAAGACAATTATTCCTTACACTGACCTAATGAAAGTAAACTGCTGAATTCAAAGAAAGTTACAAAAAAAATCTCTAAAAATGTTTTCGCTAAGTTTTTTGGCAATTAGCAAATAGTTAAATTTGGTCATTCTAACGGACCTAAAACAAGAGGTTTCATCTGATTTAACTTCACACAGTGAGAAGAAATCGTGCATGTGACATTGTGTTCAGTATGTAAACATCTGGTTTGAAATGCATTTTATTTGTACTTCACAGTTCTGCACTAGTGTCTTCTGGCCTGTTACATACAATCCTAATGAAATACAACAATGCTTTTTAGCTGCAATATGACAAAATGTGAAAACGGATCAATAGCCGCAAATACTTTTGCAAGTCACTGTTTATTAGAGCTGTAGTAAAGAAGAGCTACAGTCGTAACGTAAAGCCAAAGATTAGTCTCGGTGCTGCAGAGTGGATAACATTGGGCCATACAGAGACAATAGGTGATCAGGTGGGGGGTCCAGGTGAGGACTCCAGGTGATTGTTTCAAGAAGTGTGTTCTACCCTGTTGGAGGAGAGGTAACAAATAGTTTGAGTGTCACCTGGAACACCAGTTTAATAATTCATTTGTCTATGTGGCTGGACAGAAAGGGCTGCTTTGAAGAGAGGGGCACAGATGGTCATCAGAGTGAAATAGAGCCACATGCACACGCCTATCAACATGCCACCACCCACACATAAGGCACACAAAGGACCAGAGACTGGCTCATCACCTGGGTGCACACCATATGCCACAGCAGCAAACAAGCAGCTCTCTGGACCCATGCTGGGAAGTTGCGCGTGCACACACACACACACACGTGCACAAACACAAAATTTCCTTGCATTTTTATCTGTTCCACTTTCCAATGTAAAAGAACAATTCTCGCACACTGATGTGTGGTTGTGTTTATGTGGGCTGCGGCGATAAGAATTTACCGACGGACAAAAATGTCTGGAGGTGTGTCATCATCTACCATCTGCATCACTCCGGTGCACACATACCTAATGTCAAATACAGGGAGCAAAACAACTAAGCGTTCACAGTCTGAGGTCTGTAAGATCTGGGAGATGTGGGAAGAGCGTTAAAGCTCTGCTTTTTTGACAATCTATCATTCTATGAAATGAATTACTGGTGATGGTACCTCTTTTTCTCTTTTTGCATCTCAGTCTGATTAGTCGAAATCGAAACATCAAGTCAGATCATGACACAAAATGATGCAACACCTACTGCAATAATTAATAAAGTAAGCTCCCTACTCTTTTGAAAGCACACATATCTGTGCGCCAGACGTTAAAACAGCAACCTAGCTTTCATGCATTAGTGTTCCAGCTTAATGGTTATGACTTCTCCTTTTGTGCTTGGCATGCTTTTCGTTCTCTCACCGTGTGGCTTGGAGGCGATTACTTCAAGGCAGTAAAGGTCTCATTGTGGGTTGTGCGGCTTGCAGACAAAACACTTATTGTTTTAGTCGTGTGATATTTAAAAGGTTTTTAAACATTTTTACTGTAAGGCCTGGGGCACAGCATTGTGTGCCAAATTTCACAGAAGTGCCCACTGCTTTTGTGCAGTAAAATAGTGAAAGAATTGGGGGGTGAAGCGAAGACTTAAAACTCGCTGAACTGTTCAAAACTGAATAATGCTGATAGTGAAAGCAGAGTTTGGATGCAGACAAGGAAATGAGATGGCGGTGTTTGATGGGCGGTAAGGCTGAGTGGATGGATGAGTAGCTCTTGGCAGTGTGTGGCCAGTATGACCCTCTCAGTCCAAACAGAGCCATGTACAGATGGAACAGACCCCAGACGACAAGCACCATTACCCCGAAGACCACAGCGGCAAAAGATTGAGCACAGAGAGGTATGGGGAAAAAGAGTAAGAGGAAAACTAAGTGTGTTAAAAACAGAAAAATCTGGTGCAATTAAACCCTTTAGCGGGGAGTGAATGCTGTGTTGCCAAAAGGATGAGACACATGGATCATTACTGGCAGCCTTTAGACTTGGTGATAAACACTTTCATAAAGAGACACATTTTTACCTTTGTGATTCAACACATAACACAACACTTAAAAAAAACCCTCATGCATTGTTTCTCCTAATGATGTTTCAATAATGGTGAGACTACTTGAATGTTTGGCTAATGCTAGCCCATTTACTTTTTCTTGTGATATGACTTGTTCATTTGGCTAATAACACACTTTAATTCAGTTACACTTTATTATCTGCGGACAAAAACATAGTGAAAAAGATTTTTTTTTTTTAAAACATCCTCGACTTTTTGCTAGTCCTTTATTTGCAAGAGTCTGGGGTGTCAAATTACACACAAAGGAAAATGACAAAATTGCAGAGTTGGCAACACTGCATGGGGAAGCCAGAAGTATTCGTAAAACAAATCGCATAACACATGCAGGTAGGAAGCTAACGCAGCTACTTTCTCTGCATTAGTGTCATCACAAAAGATCAAAAACTCACAAATTGTTAAGAAAACCCCCAGATTTGTTAGGTTTTCCAATTAATATTTATGGTATATAATAAAGTTTTGTATGGCATGGAAAGAGAAGAAAAAAAAAAAACAGGAAAAAGCCTGATGAATTCCTCACTGGGGTTGCAGCAGTCAGAATCACAGGCCCCTTTCAGATCATAATTTTGATCTGTGATCTACAAGCCTCTATGCCTTTCGATCAAATGAAAGGTCTTGACATGGAATGGGAGATTAAAGTCTACTCAACAATGTTATGCTCCCGATCCAACTTGTGAGGTGGTAGCAAACCTGTAACCTCTATGAACTGTAGGAGTAACACAGGATTGCAGAATGAGCGTGAAGTTAAGACATGATACTATAAAACGGGAGCTACAGGCAGCGCAGTTTCTGTGGGGCATTGAGAACAAGATGTGCTGCATGAACTTGCTGCTTCTAAGCAATAGCTTGTTTGGCAGAATCTGATGACGGTAATATATTAAGGATGGTACATAAGAAAATTCCTTGTATTTAAAGGACTGTTTTTGAATAGCCTACATGACAATAGCAGCACTTGGCTTTGCTCCATACGCAATTTCCCAACAGGGAAAACCCCTTGCTTATTACACATTACTCAGCTTAATACTGTAAGTCATAAGCCTCGCCCCTTTGGTTTTGTATTCCCATCTGCAGCGAGTACACATGGATTGCCCTCTGTGAATCTACATATATGGTGCTAAAAGGAGCAAAGTGATACATAATGGCATGTGTCCTGTGCATGCTTACTGCAGATCTTTTGACTGAAAAGGTAAGAGGGCAGCTGTATGTTTTCATAGAAATTGCTTCCTTTTGATGCCTTTGGACTGAAAAGAAACCAGTGGAAGACATCCATTCAGATGTAATGTATAAGAACATGAAAATGTCATTCATATCGGAACGATTTCAGTAGCATGCTATTAATTTGCAGCTACTTCATGTCTGCCTAGTTCAGCAAGCGAGAATTTGGAAATAAACACTAATTCACCTCGTAGAAAGTTACAAAATGTTTCACAATCATCGTCATCTGCCAAAGCCAACATATTTTCCTTTATTTTGCTCTTATGAAAGAATCTACCACTTCCAACACCTAAAAAAATGAAACTTTATCCCCCCCCCGAAAAAAAAAAAGTCCTCTGAGGACTGCTGTTTGTAGCGTTACTTCACAAGCACATTTCATCCAAAAGAAAAGAAAGGAATCATTTCATGCGCTGTCCTTTTGGTTCCTGATTGTTCTTTTATTTTGCTGCCTTTCCTATGTGACATGAATTGTCATGAAAATGCACCTTGGCTCATGACTCTTTCCCCTTCTCTGAACCTCTGACATTACTTCCACGAGAAGGAAGGATTTCCATGGTGACAAAAGAAAATTATAGGTACGAGTTGGGTTAAAGGACAGCAGGGGGTAAGAGAGGTGTCAAAGTCCTACAATCAGCAGTGACAGGCAATCACTAGGGAATTTAAAAAAAAAGTCAGACCATGAGTGTGGAGGAGACAAGGCAGAAGAGTGACAGATGACTCAGGTGAGGCCAGGAATACTGGAAAAATGCGTGAATAACACAATTACAGAGGGCTAAAACGATGAGCCTGATGAGAGTTAAGGGTATAAAAAGGAATCGAGAGGATCAGATCCATCTAAATGTGGCTGGAGAGGGAGCTAAGAGTTCCCAGGAACGAAAACAGGAGATGGTAAACGGAAGAGCCAGGGCTAGGTGAGTGTACAAGATTGATTGGTGATTGCTCTTGGATTTTGTGGAAGCAATAAAGAATGAGAGAGCGCTGTAAAAGAAGAGGGACTATAAACTCCCAGATGCCAGGTATTTTTCCTACCGAGAAGTGAGACGACAGGAGCCTAATGAGTTCCCTCATAGCTGGGTGGGTTTCGTCTTATCAAACAAGCATTTCCACACAAGCACACCAGCTCAGCCATATGAACATGAACAGTCAAACAGCTTTAATGAATTACAGAGGTCTTAGCCTGAAAACTTGGCCTTGTGTCTCATGATGACATGATGATAGTCTTTTTTTTTTTCTGTGCATACTCCCCGCACATGCAACTGAGTAGCATGTGACCTACTATATCACCAGCTGTACCAATGAATGGCCCCCTAAATTGTACAGACGTTATAATTAGGACAGCTATACATAAAGTCTATCAATGGAAATCCATAAAATCCTGTTTCCTCTTGTCAAACTTATTTGGCATTTGTAAAGCACCGCGGTGAATGTGTGATAAGTTATCTCTGAAATTTTGTCCCAACATTCAAATGGCCATAACTTCTTAATTACCCTTTGGATTTACATGTCTTTGACATTATGGGAAAGCTTAAAATCCACACTTTCAGAATCTGTAAATAACTCAAAACGCCCCAAGTAGACTTGTTCATGCTTTTGTCATGGCTCGTCTCATTTGTCACAGTTAGAAAGCACTATAAATAAAAAAAAAAACAATGTAGTGCCTTGCAAAAGTATTCTGTCATCTTTGGCTTTTACACATTTACTCACGTTACTGCCATCGTTTGCCATGTAGTTTATGTTACAGACTACAAAGCAGGTAGTAGCTGTAAGATGGAAGGAAAATGATTCATGGTTTTCATTGATCTCTTAAAATAAAAATCTGAAAGTGTGGCATCCTCAACACACTATTATGTTCTCACTGTAAATCATGCTTTGAGTTTCCTCGTTACCGAACACAATATTTCGTTTCACTGCTATGCAGGTGGCATATTACCCCTTTAAAAAATTTTACAAATCTCCACAGCCTTAGCTAAACTGCTAAGAAGACATAGGACCAAAGCTGAAGTCAAAATTTCTTGTAATTTAAAAGAGAACCAAACTGGGACTACACAGTGGTACAGTTGGTTTCATTGTGTCCTTGCAGCAAGAATTATTGGCTTTGAATTCTGGCATAGATTTTGAATGTTTTCCTGTGAATGCATTGGTTCTTTCTGGGTATTCTGGCTTCCTCCAAAAACAAGATGACTGTTAGGTTAGTTGGTCTTTCTAATTAGTTCTTAGGTATGAGTGTGTGGTTGTTTGACTAGTGTGTCTCTACCTTGCTCTGTGATGAACTGGCAACCTGCCCAGGCTGTACCCTGCTTTTTGCCCATTGACCACCGAGATGGGATGTGACAGTCCAAGATACTGAATACACCAAACCATAGCATGGCTTACCAAACCGCACTGACCCATACCATTAGCGTTCGGTGGAAGCGAGGCATATATGTGAAAGCCACCAGTTATACCCGGATGGCTTTCATGCTCAAATTCCACACGTGCAGTTTTGTGCCTTTGTAGTTACACGCACGACCAGTCGTACATCACACATATGTGAACATGTCTGAACACCACCAGCGAGCTAAAATATCACCACACAAATGAAAATATTGATTTCAAAAGGGGCAAGAGGCAGGACTGGGATCAGGTGATAATCATAAAGCAAAATGTCATAAAACATGGAGGCGCTAACTCTAAAGCCAATCCCTTTCCATCCCAATAACAAATGCCAGCTTTTCATTAAGGTCTGACTGTAGCACTTAGCTTCTGTCGGGCATTTGCATAACGCATTGCTTCTCAGACACTGCGCCTAGTTTAGTTAATTACCACACAGACAGAGGGAGCAGAAGTATACAGTGATGTGGAAAAACAGGTAAAATGGAGACAACGGATGCAAATTACCTCATCATCTCTTTACTGTAACAGTGCTAAAGTGGCTTTGCTGAGAGTCTACAGTAAATACTGCTGCCAGTGACATTTTATCTCTTCTAGCTGTTTATTTGTCTCACATTGCCCCACCTTCCTGTCACAGCTTCAGGTTGGCCGTAGCCCACTAATAAAATAAGAAGAGATGGTCATACTGTGATGCTAGCACTAAATCAATGTGGGATCTCATACCATGCTGACAACCCCAGCCTTCTTCTTCTATACTATGACACCACGAATATTAAATTATGTCACCGCATGGGCCGCAAGCACAGTGAAAGAGAGTAAGAACCCAAAAGAGCAAAGGAATACGGACTATGCACAAGCCACTATTGCAGTGAAATGGTATTGTGCTTAAAACAAATAGGTGACGGGTGGAAGATAATGAGAAGCAGCATGGGAGAAGAGTGCAAAGAGGATGATCAGTACTGTATAGCCAGATGTGAAAGAACAGCCAAACATTGTGCTCATGGGTTTAGGTGAAATGAAATGATAAGGATCTGCAAGGATAAAAGATGACAATTGACATAGTCGGGAAGAGTGTCTGGGTTTGACATAGAAACCATGTAGAATGTTTAAAAACAAGATTGAGAAAAAGAAAAAGTTTTAAACGGGGCAAAGAATGGAGGAAAGTGCAGAAGAAATTAAATGCAACAGTGGAATTACAAACACATACCTCTTTTCTTTTGACAATATTTTTATGTACATGGACAAATTTGTGGATCACATTTTGCGACATAGACTGAAAGAAAAACACTTACACATCAGCTATCTTAAGTAACATAGTAACTACGCAATGCTGTGTATTACTTACACAGCATTTTAATAATACTGTATTCCCAGTGTCACAATAATCATTGAAATACATTGACGCTTGTAATACTACAATCGGCAAAGATAACTTGGGTGCAGAATCTGATGAGCTAATAACATAGCTCATCAGATTTTGCTCATATTAGCTATATTCACTTTATGCTTGTGATAAGAGAGACTTTCACTGTCCTTGATGCTATTGGCTAACATACATTTTCATGACTGGGATGCTAAATCTCATTGACTGTTGTGGGGATACCCCAATGCTGGTAAAGAAAGAGCAAAAAAACTGCAGCACATATCAAAATTGTAATATCCAACAATAATATTGCAAGTGCCTAGTGGTGAACAGCCTGGAAGAGTGCAACATTTCAAACAAATGTTAAACATGCTATATAAGCAACACGAACAACATGTATTTTGTTAATACTCAAAACAAATTCCTAATTTGCAGGTATTTAAGGTGAAATAAAGTTAAAGAGCTGCTGAAAAGTGGCATGGATATCTGCTGGTGTTAAATTAATGCACTGTATACGCCCAGCATCTTGCTGATAAGCTGTATGTCTCAAAACAAGGCTTTAATTAAGCCTGGTAAAATTAATCAGCTGCATCCAAGGAAACAGCAACTTGCTCTACAGACACCGCTGAATTACTCACAGACCACCTGTTTGTGACCTTCCTCGCTGTTTTCTTCCCACCCATAACATTTAGTGGGTCCTCTGAAACCTCTTTTTACTAATAGGCACCTGCCAGTCAAACAGTAAAAGTGAGCACAAACCACTGGGAGCATGTTGTTGTTACCAATTAGCAAAAGTTTTGGCTCACTTGGCACACTTGTGCTGCTCATTATAACCACCGATACATAGTAAGGTACAGTGACTACGTAAACTATCTCACTTTTAATACAGTCAACCAAGGTAATTTATCCTGCCTTGTTAAGGTATTTATACCCAAATACCTTTTTTCATATATTATGATGCAGCAACAAAGTTCAATGTAATTTGTTGTGGTTTTTATGTCATAGTTAAACATAAAGAAGCGGATAACTTTGAGGTGAATTTTGTTCTCTAAATAAAAGAGGAGTGGCGTGCATTTGTGTTAATTCTTCTTTGTTCACATATCATCTGAGCTTAGGAAGGTGATTTAGTTATTGAGTAGCAAACTTTCTCTATAAGACGTATAACAAACTGCAACGTGAGCGATTTTGATCTGCACTTGTCGTCTTTGCTCCGCTAACGCCTCGTCAGTGGCTTCGGCAAACCTTGGAGAGCTTGAATTAATTCATCTTTTTAAAAATGTGATTCTTTTCTTGACAAATAATTATTGAGATGAAAGTGCAGTTCACCGCTGTACTAAATCTCAATTAACAGTTCATTTTAGTTCAAAAGGAAAGTTAACACTTTGATGACAAAGAAAAAAAATACTTCAGATGTTGAGATATTTAGTGAAGTGGAAAAGAGTGGTTCTTTGAACAATATAGACATACTGAGTGAGTGGCTTCAGGGACCTGGAGTGGTTTCTACAATTGGATACCTGCAAGGAATATGAAAACAAAGAATGTGCACGACGCGTGATCGATCTGTAAATCTGTTGCATACATTAAAACACTGTCTTGGCATTGAATTGATTTTGAGGAACACATTGAACTTTCAATGTTTTTATATGCAACACCATATGAAAACGTTGAGTCCTTTGAAAATTATGCAAAATTGTGATTGCGACTTATGACATGGCTGGTCATGGCACATAATCGTGGAAAGCTCAAAAGGTAAAAACACCATAGCACGATATTCTTTAAATTGTGTTCTCAACCGTCCTAATTCACCGCTGATGTACCCTTTCTGAAGAGCTAATTTGACTATTAATGCTAACATAGCATAATTTGTGCAGTGACTCACAAATACGTGCCTGAAACAATTTTCAGCCTCAGTGCAAAGCATGCCAATATATCAGCACTGCTGGAACTCCCAATAGGGCACATCATTGATATGGACTGGGTCTCATAGGTTTGCGCTGTGTGCACGTATAAGTCTTTGTGCATATTAGTGTGTAATTTCTTCATTTGCCAATGAGAGAAAGAAGAGCGTCCCAAAGGTATAAAGGGTCTCTCTCTCTCCAAATAAGTAATGACAGAAAAGGCAGCCAAATCTCTGCTCTGTTCTCCTCTCTCTGCTCATCCCTTGCTGTCTCCTTCGTTGGTGTATTGACAGGTCTGTGGCCACAGCGCCACACACACAGAGAATGTCAATGACCCAGCATGCAGCTAAAAGTATTACCAGGGTGGTTGTTAATATGAATATGAATCCTTCAAAGTGGCTGTTGCTGGCCATTTACAACACGCTGAACAGTGAATGCTAAACATCTCGACGGTGCACCCTGATGTTACAACACTCTGTCAGTCCCGAAGGAACATAAAGTAGTGGGAACCATACAGACTGAAGCTCAAGAGTGATCAACTAAGCATGAATGTCGCATATCATGGCCACATGTGTATTCATCACTTTTATATCCTGATATTTAAAATCAAATTGAAAATTATTTTATCGATCCCAAAGGGAAATTAAAGTGTCACTGACATGATAAAACCAATTAAATGATTTAAAAATATTAACTCCTGTGCTTTCATTCTGTGCGCACGAAAGCTTTTAATAAAAAAAATATTACGAAACCTACTAGTATAAATTCCATGGTATTGCAGAGAGTCACAGTTTTTGTCTGTAGACATTGGGTCAAACTCGGATGGCATCCTGTGACGTAATGAGGGTAAGTCGAGGAAATTCAACTAAAGCTGAATTTCAAGACTTCGAAACAGGTTTGACTGAGTCTGATTGTTTTACTTCTGACAACTGCATAGTATTCCTATGTTATAATCTTGTACAGTAGAGGGATTATCAGTCATCGCCATGCTGTGACGGTACCCAGTGTACTGTGAATACCGCCTGCAGAAATAAAGCGAGCTTATATTATTTTAACAATTCAATTTAACTAATAAAATGTAGTCGGTATCACATTTTGACACTTGGGACATAATCTATTAATATATTCATGGTGTCCAAAGTATAGCAGATACTGATATTTTGTTCAGGCAAATTAAATTATTTTCCGTTTTTTGGATATTAACTATGTGTAGCATCAAGAATATCTGCTAATCACACTCGTGCACTGACTTGGCTCACTTACCTTGCTAACTCTCGCTATTATGCAGCAGCAATAGTACTGCTTTCATGTTATATTTTGATAGTCTCCCTTGACCGTCACTAAAATCTCTAATCCCATTGGCGAGAAATGTGCACTTTCTGGCTTCCTCTTTTCTCTTGTTGCCATGGTGAATTGCGTTATTAGCTTTCCATTGATGAGGGCCACAGCCTTGTGCTCAGATGTTGTTAACCCTGCTTTCTGAAATGGGGTCCTGGATGACACTGTTTTTGACAAGCACTGCTAATCCATCTCCTTTCCTTTTCCCCTTAGCTCTTTCATTCTCTGTCTGCTAGGAAGCAGAGAGACGTTGGAGTCGGGGATATAATCCTGCAGCAATGTCTCAGTAAAACTTATTATACTGCATTCCATATAGTATTGTTGAGTCCCTTGTCAAGGCTTGAAGTTCTTCCAGCTTGTCAGCTAACGATTTGACATTGCGTATTATGATGCATGGAAGAGATGGTTTGAACTTCCTCCTTCTCCCTCTTGGTGCCTCCTTTTCAACTCCTCTGCGATTTCTGGCTTCAGTTGCGGTATTATTTCAGCTTTTGCATTGTTAATCAGCTGCTCCCTGCTGTAAACCACCCTGTTGCTATGGTTGTACATCATAACAAAGGAGCAAAGTATAAAAAGTTTTGGGGAAAATTAGTCCAGGTACACAGCATCCAAAACAAGAAGGAAAAGTTGACCAAAAAACAAACAAACAAACAACTATCTCCCCCAGAAATTCAGGAATGAACGTTTGAGAAAATAATATTAATAAAAAAATCTCAATGAAAGTACAGAACGACTCCAACGTGCTGCCACCCTGAGCGGCACAATTCTAAAATATGTTGGATCTGGCCTCCAACACTCTAATTCATGCACTGGTGAGTGATGTATGTGCAAAGCTTCCCTCATTTTAACATCCATTCAATTATCTAAACACCATAAAAAAATGTGTAACATTCTTGTGTAGGGCAGTTTCCCTTCGTGAGCTGTAAATATCAGCAGACGGGACGCTGCATATCTGTCGGCTGTGCTGATAGTAAGCACATAATTTCATCACCTTTCCAAGGCGGTCACATTTGATAGGGTTCATCCAGACCAATAAATTTCATTTAAATGTCAAAGCACTATGAACAAAAAACAAAGAAAACAAACACAGTTCACATCATTCATAATTCCATAGCTACTCATTCGAGTAGATGTCTCCACATTCCACTGGGTCTGTGTTTCAGATGCAGCGCTATTTGTTTTCTATAAATAAATCCCACAACACACGTCTATGTAATGCCTTAGGCAAGGGAGCAATATCAAGTAATGTATGTCTAGAGACCGAATAGTGTACCACTAAAACACCTACATGCCTACTTACACATTCTCCCCGCATGCCAAAGCGTTTTAGGGTGAAATCAACACACTTATGAAAGAATAAAGAAATAAGCAATATTTAAATATTCTTGTTATTCCTCTCCCACAACTTGAAAAAAACAACAACAAAAAAACAACAGAACAGTGCAGGGTTTTACATTGCATTTTCCTCTTGCATTCAGTGACAAATAGGCAATTCACAAGTTACCAAAAAAGCTGTAAAAGAGCATTCACTTCCCAATTCTCCACTAGGCAAAGAAATAAGAAATGCCTCAAAGGACTTCCACAAGCAGCAAATGTAGAAATATTGTGGATGAACTGGTGAACCTTAGCAGATTTATATATGGCTGGCACGGTGCATTTAGTGGAAAAAAAAAAAAAAGTGGGGGTGTCGTTGGGTGAAGAGGATGGTTTTAGACTTCCATCTTGCAGATATGGATCGGTTTTGGGAAGGATGCATATTCATAAGGGGGAAGGGATTGGGGTCGGCAAGTTCTTTGGATTGTTTTCCGTGCCTGACTTTTCATCATGAGCTTGACAAAACACGAAGGGGGTGGAGGGGCAGCAACGCACACATTTACACGCACACAAATGCAGAGTTTGTGACCCGAGGATGTTGAGGCTGTGTTTTGGCATCAACAAAGTTACATAATTGTCTATTTAAATTTTTTTTTTTGTTCAATCTAAGCGCAACACATCATAAAATTTTTCATCACACTAATCTGTAATGGCATCACTCTTGCTAATAGTATGCAGAAATAGTCTGCAGTGTTTGGCTTACTGCTAATCCTCTCTCACATGAACACTGACTTTCCTGCTACCCCACACAATTGTTCCCCCTCTCTCTTTTGCTCTCTCTCCCACACACACACACCACCCTTTAGACCTCTTCCAACTTCCAAGAGCCCATCACCTCCTGTTATGAGCCGGTGTAAATTAAGTGCTGTGAATCAGAGGTGGCTGTTACTGCATGTGACTTGGGTGGAAGCGAACAGGACAAAGAAGAGAACGGAACTGCATGTCCCTGCAGCTTTATGGGCTGGTGTCTCACCAGGATATATAACTGCTTAGCCAGATAATACCGTCATGTATATAACTACTCAGTGTCCACGAATGTATGTGTCTACAGTGCTGTGTGTGATAGCTTTTACAATTTGGTGACCTGCTGCTCAGCTCTTAACAAGTGGGGGCAGGCATCTGCAGCTGTTTTTACTGTATAAGGCAGCGCAGGAGGGTATTAATAGGTAAAAAAAAAAAAAAAAAAGTTACACTTCTGCATGATGAGGGTGGAAGCAAGAAAATTGTAACATTTAGGTCTGAGGATAAGAAACGAGCCGTATGAGAATACAGAAGCGAGGGGAAATGTAAGGTAGAGCCTGTGACAGAAATGAGAGCTTGGAGGGTGAGGCAGGGAAGAAAATGAGATATTGAGAGAGATGGTGAGAGATGTATACACACGCACACACCCGCGCACACAAACAAGAGTGGGAGCGCCAGAGAGAGCCCAGATGAGGGAGTTGAGATGATGGGCTGGCAGTTTCCAAGCACCAGGCTGTTTTTCAGGGCTGTCAAGCACATTGTGAGGCATTGTTTGAAATGCCCAAGCTGATGGCTGACATATTCCCCATGAATCTAGCATGCCAGGCCGCTGTCCACTACACTACACTACACTCAGACACACATGAGCTGATCCGGTCTGTGGCTGTAGTTTGTCTGTGGGTGTGCTGGTCAGTGAAGGGTAATTGGCCGACCTTGGCCCATCATGGTGGCTGAAATGAGGAAGGCTGTAGGGCCGGATAGTTGTAAATTTTGTCCCACATGAGTGCAGTTTTGTCATTGGTGCTCGACTGAGGTAGTTAATTGATACTGCTGGAAGAGTTCCACACACAGGCCTATTAACAACATGTGCTTCCTCTTGGAACCTGTCCACACCTGGACAATCCTAAAAAAGAATTTCTGCATTTGCAGAAATTATACTGTAAGACCAAGTCAGACATATAAATTTTACGCCCACTACTCCGTGACAAGACATAAGACATCATATGTTACCATGTCTCCAAAAGTCTCCAATTATACGAAGTGACACAACAGAAGATAAAAATACTCTAGAGATTTCTTGCTTGAGGAATACTTAAGATTTAAAGTTTTCCTCTACATATATACATATACACACACACCCACACACACCCCCCCCCACACACACACACACACACCCACACACAAATCATAGGTCACTTGGATGCAATCAGTGATCAAATGCCAGGTTTGTTGGTCAATACTGGTGATCACTTCACAAGCACAGAGCAGAAGCATCTTTTACAAAGTCACTTGTGATCCATAGTTCTGGACATGTGCAGTGGGAAATAGTCTTTGATGGTCTGCTTGCTGGACGTTTTGTCTTAATCTCTTTCTCCCTGCCTCCCACAATCTAAAACGCTCTCTTGCATCTTTGTTTCACTTTATTAGTTCATGTTCCTTTATCTATTATTTATTATTATATTTATTAATAATATATTATTTTTATATTATTTATTTTCCCCTCCACATTGCTCTGCCTTTTCTAATAATCCCTTCCACACTTTCTTTTACTGTATATATTTGCACCCTCTGCTCCTTTAACAACAGCTTTGCACCCTATTCCCAGAGAATTCCCCACTTGGTCTTCTTTTTCCTTTTTTTTTTTTTTCCTATTCTTGGCTACTCCTCTCCTCCTCCCCTTCTAATTTCACCCACAGCAAAAAGGGGGACAGTTGTTGGAGACAGACCTACAGAAATAACTGTGTTACTGCTCTAATCGATACAACCAGGCACCAGTGGCTATGGCCCAGTCCTGTTCCGTGTGGGCTTGTGTGTCCGGGCATTGATGTCTTTGACTCTGCGTGGTTCAGGTTCTCCGCCAGGAGGCAGAACCAGAAGATGACCAAAGGCATATCAGGCTCTGCCATCTGTGGAGAAGGACAGGATTTAATACTGGCATACCCCACCCTCACAACGTCAATCCTTCTTTCACCTCTGCCATCTGCCTGGTTCTCATCTTCGTCCTCCCTGCTTTGTCATTCCCAGTTTCTCAGTGTAATATCAAAAGAAAGGAAGACTGAGATGGACTGGCAGAGTTCATAAATTGTCATTTTAACAGATAAAAATGAGCAGACTGAGGAGAGGCATTTGGTAATGAAATACCGCTTCCTCTGTTTATCTTTGACTCAAGTTCCCTTATACAGCTCAGGCTGCACATACGGTCTGTCAGTACATTTATGATGGATGAAGGGGATTTAGTTTTATAAGCCAATCCCTCAAAAAATTTAATTACAAGGTTGTTTTTTTTTGTCGGGTTTTTCTTTTTTAACCTTATTATATATTAGCTTAAACTTGTAACAATTACTTTGATCTACAACTGATCACCCCAGGTTTATTCCTCAAAAGGGTGGCATTATGCATTTTCCAGGCACATATTGCCATTTTATAGCACAATTAACTATGTTACATTTAGTTATAAAACTGTTGCATGTGTCAAAGATATCTTAAATAAAATTCGTCTATGCAATATGACGTCTTAAAATTGGCCTCTGTTTCTTTGAGAAGACCCCTTTCTTTCCGACACTCTACCGTTATCACCTCCATTATACATTTGCTACCGTTATTAGGAGAGTAGGACTGAAAAGCAGGTCGTATGATAAGCTTAGGAGACTTGCAGTTCCACCGGGCGTTTGCCAATTGCTGCTGCTGCTGCTGCTGCTGCTGCTAGTCTGGAGGAGCCGAGTGGTGAAGGTGCAGAGGATGGTGGAAGTTCAGTTGGAGGTGGTTTGTGGAAGCAAGCGTTTGGGCACCCCCTAAATGACTACAATGGGAGATTATTCTCAAATGTGAATGAAAGATTCAACACTCCTTGTGTGTTTTTTTAATGAAGCAATAACATTACAACATGATGTAAAGCTGAAAAGTCATTTTCACACCATAGCCCCCTTTGAGTTACATTGAAGTATAGAATAGTATGACACATCAATCAATAACTGCTCAATTTGTACTTAAGTCTAACAAAGACAACTGAATCTACTACATTTTGTAACCCTTCAGGCATTTCAAGAGATAAAGTAATGAGTACTAATTTTTCTTATTCTTCCCAGTTGATGTTTAGTTCAGTGGATAAGACTTGGTCCATCTGTCTACAAACCCTCCTGATATATGTTTCCACTTCTCTCCTTTAGCTTTCTCCTTTTGACCATTTCTCTTCTCTAGCTAATGAGGATGTCACGCCAGGAGCCATGTGTCTCCTCTCAATTTCCTCCGAAGGCAAGTGGAGAAAATTTACCATGTTGTCAAAGCGTGGGCTAATGTGCAAAAACATTTTCTAGGAAGTATAATGGGGGGGGAAAAAAAAGACTGGAAGGGTTCAGTATAACGATAATATTAATAAAGAAGATGGTAAATAGACTCTTAATTTTGAGCTGTGAATCGTAAAGATTATCGGAGATGAAAGGGTTGGATGGATCTGAAAGTAGAGCAGAAACAAGCAAACACTCAAAGATCACTCTGGCCAAATGGTTCACAGACTTGACTGGCAAAGAATATTCAGTAAGCTGATGGCTTTATGGGATTAACTGTTCAATAGCACTTCTTTGGCTTTTGCAGCCCAACACAGGTTCTGTCTATAAAGTGGCTCCAGAGGAGAGGGGCATGTGATCATGGCTCAGATCAGCGCATCTAATCATCTTAATAGACAGGATGAGGATTTAAGTGTTAGGGGTGGGTGGAACTGGGAGGGTTTCATAAAGTTTAAATGCTCAGAGTCATAAAACATGTCATCATAAAGATGTCAATCAATAGCAGTTATAGCAGCGTATATAAATACACATTCACATATTTCCACATATTTTGCTCTCTGGAAATAATATGGAGAGAACCAGTCTTTACTATTTCACGCGCAGGTATTTTGTTATGACAATTTCTTCGGATTTGAGGTCTAACTGTAGCTCTGCAGTGAAGTGTGTTCACCATCAGTACCGACTGCTGATACTTGCAGCCCCTAACCTTCATCCACACTAACTTTAAAAAAAAAAAAAAAAAACTAAAAACTGAGCGAGGGCCTTTACTCAAATTTTATAGCAGGGTAAACAGAGCATTGGTGCAACTGAATTCAAAGTGTTAAACAAGAACAGTAACAAAAAAGAAAAGAAAAAAAAAACATACATCCATATTATGAAAGCATTAATTTATGTTAAAACATTTTTCACTAAGAGTGAATGAATGCAAATACAAAATGGACAGATAAACAAAACGATTCACTATATCTGAATGTAAAGTCTTTGTATTTTTCCAACTTTACCTGCATCTTTTCAACATTCTCGGATGCCTGTGCAAGATGGTTTTTATGTGTTTGGTGTGCCTAATTGCTCTTTCCCACTAAGAGCTGTTGCTATGGTGACAGTATTAACACACATGCTGTTTTGTCTCTAGAATTAAACTTTGCACAACCCCAACTGTCTCGGTTTTACAACCTTGTTTTGTTAACTTGCAGGGAAAAGTGAATGTACATGTTTATTCTCTGCCTATCTGCAATGCATCATAGGTGACAATATTGCACAGTAAGACTTCACTTTTTAACTTGTAATGTTAATGTTTTTCTCGCCTCTCCCCCTCCTAAATTGTACTTTAAACAAAAATTAATGTACTTTCACTTGCGTTTTATTCAAATGCAAAGTGTAAGAGACGTTGCACTTATATCTTAATGAAAATATAGGATGGATTTGCAAGAAACACAGCCAGAATGATAACGGTTCGCATTTTTGAGCACAATTTTTTTGTTTCTTTGGGAAGACATGGGGTGGGGGGATGTGGATTGATGTCACTCATCCGTGTGAGGCACATTCTGTGTGTAAAGGCTTTACTGCCATCTTCTGGCGGCAAATGAACTCCGTCATTAAGAATGTAACTTTGCTGTTCTAATCAAACACAAACTGGATTTGAACTGAGTCACTAGATAACTTGCATACACACAGCTGCAGAAACGCTGAGGAGCCTCCCTTCCCACAATGTGTATTTAAATACGTCTTAAGAGGTTAAGACGTATTCTTAACCTCATAAACCTTTTTGGATGATTCTGCTGCTAAATGAACATAGGCGTCTCTTCAAAGTCTTTAACAGTTATTTATCTTTCAGAAAGTTCACATTCGTAGGCGGACCTAGGTGTCGGCAAAACACACACACTCGCACAAACACACCCCCACACACGCACACACACACACACACACACACGCACACACACTATTATTTCATACTGACAACATGCAAAAATCAATTTTTAATTTTGTTTGGGGAAAATGGAGCACAGTGAGCAATGCAAAATCGTTTGGCTGCTGTCTTTTAAAATGTGCCTCCTTACTGATGAATGTAAACTGCCATACGAAGAGGCAGGAAAAAACAAATACACACACAGACACAACAATTATCTGTATAGCAAATACACAATTATTCATTGATCATGCCAATTTTTCTATTTATTAACTGACCTGAGAACCTCTCTTTACTGCACCATGTCTTATTTCTAACTTGTCGTGGGCTAATAAACCCTCCGGGCTCCGAAGATGACCAGTAACAGAGTTAATTACAGTTAGGATGCAATCAGACCTGCATGTGCCTGCCTTGCCTTGTTCCGTTTTGGTGTTTGTCTTCTTTCCTCCCCTCCGTAAAAGTGGAGAGGACACTGAGAGTTAATAATTTGACCTTCTTTAGCCCTGCAATTTCCCTTCTTGTCTATACAGACAGACACAAAAAAGCCGCAGACAATGAAAATGGCAATGGATTTTTAGGAATGTAAACATGTGTGTGGTCCGATGTGGAATGGCTTCTGGACTCTGGACTGTTATGTATGAAGTAGTAGAGCTTAAGTCAATGGTTAACGTGTTGATCTTCTTTGAGTAATCCTAAGTCAGTGTAAGTTCATTTCAGTGTCTTATGTGAACAAAACATTGTTCACATGAGACATTGACGTAATAAACGTCAATGTAGCCCTCTAGAAAAAGAAGGTGAATATTCACAGGAGTTCGACTCCCTGGTTTTATTCAGAGCTGCACATTTCAAAGCACAGTGGCCGGAGATTGGAGGGAAAATTGTCCTATAGAGATCTAGAGGAGTCTCAGTAACTTGGAAAAATAGTCTATTATTATACAAAATTGATCCTTCGCCAAAGAACAGCATATATTTCATCATTAATAGAGGATAATAACAATAATTCTAGGTTTCTTTTAATACAGCTGCCAGACTTGCACAGAGTCATACCTCTGTTGAGCCACCGAGTCCCTCAGACTTTATAGGATTTATGTATAAATACAATGTATTTATTAAAAACACAGTTATTGGGATCATCTCAAACATATTTAGTAGATGAGGCAGCATTGAAGTGTAAAAACACTGTTCTGTTTTTTTTTTTTTTGTTGTTTTACTGTTTTAATTCAGTTAACCTTAAGTGATCAA
>NW_006799950.1:3000533-3062337 GCF_000485575.1 Poecilia formosa
GTTTTGTCTTAATCTCTTTCTCCCTGCCTCCCACAATCTAAAACGCTCTCTTGCATCTTTGTTTCACTTTATTAGTTCATGTTCCTTTATCTATTATTTATTATTATATTTATTAATAATATATTATTTTTATATTATTTATTTTCCCCTCCACATTGCTCTGCCTTTTCTAATAATCCCTTCCACACTTTCTTTTACTGTATATATTTGCACCCTCTGCTCCTTTAACAACAGCTTTGCACCCTATTCCCAGAGAATTCCCCACTTGGTCTTCTTTTTCCTTTTTTTTTTTTCCTATTCTTGGCTACTCCTCTCCTCCTCCCCTTCTAATTTCACCCACAGCAAAAAGGGGGACAGTTGTTGGAGACAGACCTACAGAAATAACTGTGTTACTGCTCTAATCGATACAACCAGGCACCAGTGGCTATGGCCCAGTCCTGTTCCGTGTGGGCTTGTGTGTCCGGGCATTGATGTCTTTGACTCTGCGTGGTTCAGGTTCTCCGCCAGGAGGCAGAACCAGAAGATAACCAAAGGCATATCAGGCTCTGCCATCTGTGGAGAAGGACAGGATTTAATACTGGCATACCCCACCCTCACAACGTCAATCCTTCTTTCACCTCTGCCATCTGCCTGGTTCTCATCTTCGTCCTCCCTGCTTTGTCATTCCCAGTTTCTCAGTGTAATATCAAAAGAAAGGAAGACTGAGATGGACTGGCAGAGTTCATAAATTGTCATTTTAACAGATAAAAATGAGCAGACTGAGGAGAGGCATTTGGTAATGAAATACCGCTTCCTCTGTTTATCTTTGACTCAAGTTCCCTTATACAGCTCAGGCTGCACATACGGTCTGTCAGTACATTTATGATGGATGAAGGGGATTTAGTTTTATAAGCCAATCCCTCAAAAAATTTAATCACAAGGTTGTTGTTTTTTGTCGGGTTTTTCTTTTTTAACCTTATTATATATTAGCTTAAACTTGTAACAATTACTTTGATCTACAACTGATCACCCCAGGTTTATTCCTCAAAAGGGTGGTATTATGCATTTTCCAGGCACATATTGCCATTTTATAGCACAATTAACTATGTTACATTTAGTTATAAAACTGTTGCATGTGTCAAAGATATCTTAAATAAAATTCGTCTATGCAATATGACGTCTTAAAATTGGCCTCTGTTTCTTTGAGAAGACCCCTTTCTTTCCGACACTCCACCGTTATCACCTCCATTATACATTTGCTACCGTTATTAGGAGAGTAGGACTGAAAAGCAGGTCGTATGATAAGCTTAGGAGACTTGCAGTTCCACCGGGCGTTTGCCAATTGCTGCTGCTGCTGCTGCTGCTGCTGCTAGTCTGGAGGAGCCGAGTGGTGAAGGTGCAGAGGATGGTGGAAGTTCAGTTGGAGGTGGTTTGTGGAAGCAAGCGTTTGGGCACCCCCTAAATGACTACAATGGGAGATTATTCTCAAATGTGAATGAAAGATTCAACACTCCTTGTGTGTTTTTTAATGAAGCAATAACATTACAACATGATGTAAAGCTGAAAAGTCATTTTCACAGCATAGCCCCCTTTGAGTTGCATTGAAGTATAGAATAGTATGACACATCAATCGATAACTGCTCAATTTGTACTTAAGTCTAACAAAGACAACTGGATCTACTACATTTTGTAACCCTTCAGGCATTTCAAGAGATAAAGTAATGAGTACTAATTTTTCTTATTCTTTCCAGTTGATGTTTAGTTCAGTGGATAAGACTTGGTCCATCTGTCTACAAACCCTCCTGATATATGTTTCCACTTCTCTCCTTTAGCTTTCTCCTTTTGACCATTTCTCTTCTCTAGCTAATGAGGATGTCACGCCAGGAGCCATGTGTCTCCTCTCAATTTCCTCCGAAGGCAAGTGGAGAAAATTTACCATGTTGTCAAAGCGTGGGCTAATGTGCAAAAACATTTTCTAGGAAGTATAATGGGGGGGGAAAAAAAAGACTGGAAGGGTTCAGTATAACGATAATATTAATAAAGAAGATGGTAAATAGACTCTTAATTTTGAGCTGTGAATCGTAAAGATTATCGGAGATGAAAGGGTTGGATGGATCTGAAAGTAGAGCAGAAACAAGCAAACACTCAAAGATCACTCTGGCCAAATGGTTCACAGACTTGACTGGCAAAGAATATTCAGTAAGCTGATGGCTTTATGGGATTAACTGTTCAATAGCACTTCTTTGGCTTTTGCAGCCCAACACAGGTTCTGTCTATAAAGTGGCTCCAGAGGAGAGGGGCATGTGATCATGGCTCAGATCAGCGCATCTAATCATCTTAATAGACAGGATGAGGATTTAAGTGTTAGGGGTGGGTGGAACTGGGAGGGTTTCATAAAGTTTAAATGCTCAGAGTCATAAAACATGTCATCATAAAGATGTCAATCAATAGCAGTTATAGCAGCGTATATAAATACACATTCACATATTTCCACATATTTTGCTCTCTGGAAATAATATGGAGAGAACCAGTCTTTACTATTTCACGCGCAGGTATTTTGTTATGACAATTTCTTCGGATTTGAGGTCTAACTGTAGCTCTGCAGTGAAGTGTGTTCACCATCAGTACCGACTGCTGATACTTGCAGCCCCTAACCTTCATCCACACTAACTTTAAAAAAAAAAAAAAAAAACTAAAAACTGAGCGAGGGCCTTTACTCAAATTTTATAGCAGGGTAAACAGAGCATTGGTGCAACTGAATTCAAAGTGTTAAACAAGAACAGTAACAAAAAAGAAAAGAAAAAAAAAACATACATCCATATTATGAAAGCATTAATTTATGTTAAAACATTTTTCACTAAGAGTGAATGAATGCAAATACAAAATGGACAGATAAACAAAACGATTCACTATATCTGAATGTAAAGTCTTTGTATTTTTCCAACTTTACCTGCATCTTTTCAACATTCTCGGATGCCTGTGCAAGATGGTTTTTATGTGTTTGGTGTGTCTAATTGCTCTTTCCCACTAAGAGCTGTTGCTATGGTGACAGTATTAACACACATGCTGTTTTGTCTCTAGAATTAAACTTTGCACAACCCCAACTGTCTCGGTTTTACAACCTTGTTTTGTTAACTTGCAGGGAAAAGTGAATGTACATGTTTATTCTCTGCCTATCTGCAATGCATCATAGGTGACAATATTGCACAGTAAGACTTCACTTTTTAACTTGTAATGTTAATGTTTTTCTCGCCTCTCCCCCTCCTAAATTGTACTTTAAACAAAAATTAATGTACTTTCACTTGCGTTTTATTCAAATGCAAAGTGTAAGAGACGTTGCACTTATATCTTAATGAAAATATAGGATGGATTTGCAAGAAACACAGCCAGAATGATAATGGTTCGCATTTTTGAGCACAATTTTTTTGTTTCTTTGGGAAGACATGGGGTGGGGGGATGTGGATTGATGTCACTCATCCGTGTGAGGCACATTCTGTGTGTAAAGGCTTTACTGCCATCTTCTGGCGGCAAATGAACTCCGTCATTAAGAATGTAACTTTGCTGTTCTAATCAAACACAAACTGGATTTGAACTGAGTCACTAGATAACTTGCATACACACAGCTGCAGAAACGCTGAGGAGCCTCCCTTCCCACAATGTGTATTTAAATACGTCTGAAGAGGTTAAGACGTATTCTTAACCTCATAAACCTTTTTGGATGATTCTGCTGCTAAATGAACATAGGCGTCTCTTCAAAGTCTTTAACAGTTATTTATCTTTCAGAAAGTTCACATTCGTAGGCGGACCTAGGTGTCGGCAAAACACACACACTCGCACAAACACACCCCCACACACGCACACACACACACACACACACACGCACACACACTATTATTTCATACTGACAACATGCAAAAATCAATTTTTAATTTTGTTTGGGGAAAATGGAGCACAGTGAGCAATGCAAAATCGTTTGGCTGCTGTCTTTTAAAATGTGCCTCCTTACTGATGAATGTAAACTGCCATACGAAGAGGCAGGAAAAAACAAATACACACACAGACACAACAATTATCTGTATAGCAAATACACAATTATTCATTGATCATGCCAATTTTTCTATTTATTAACTGACCTGAGAACCTCTCTTTACTGCACCATGTCTTATTTCTAACTTGTCGTGGGCTAATAAACCCTCCGGGCTCCGAAGATGACCAGTAACAGAGTTAATTACAGTTAGGATGCAATCAGACTTGCATGTGCCTGCCTTGCCTTGTTCCGTTTTGGTGTTTGTCTTCTTTCCTCCCCTCCGTAAAAGTGGAGAGGACACTGAGAGTTAATAATTTGACCTTCTTTAGCCCTGCAATTTCCCTTCTTGTCTATACAGACAGACACAAAAAAGCCGCAGACAATGAAAATGGCAATGGATTTTTAGGAATGTAAACATTTGTGTGGTCCGATGTGGAATGGCTTCTGGACTCTGGACTGTTATGTATGAAGTAGTAGAGCTTAAGTCAATGGTTAACGTGTTGATCTTCTTTGAGTAATCCTAAGTCAGTGTAAGTTCATTTCAGTGTCTTATGTGAACAAAACATTGTTCACATGAGACATTGACGTAATAAACGTCAATGTAGCCCTCTAGAAAAAGAAGGTGAATATTCACAGGAGTTCGACTCCCTGGTTTTATTCAGAGCTGCACATTTCAAAGCACAGTGGCCGGAGATTGGAGGGAAAATTGTCCTATAGAGATCTAGAGGAGTCTCAGTAACTTGGAAAAATAGTCTATTATTATACAAAATTGATCCTTCGCCAAAGAACAGCATATATTTCATCATTAATAGAGGATAATAACAATAATTCTAGGTTTCTTTTAATACAGCTGCCAGACTTGCACAGAGTCATACCTCTGTTGAGCCACCGAGTCCCTCAGACTTTATAGGATTTATGTATAAATACAATGTATTTATTAAAAACACAGTTATTGGGATCATCTCAAACATATTTAGTAGATGAGGCAGCATTGAAGTGTAAAAACACTGTTCTGTGTTTTTTTAATGTTTTTTTTTACTGTTTTAATTCAGTTAACCTTAAGTGATCAAAAACATTGGCTTAATTTAAAGCGACGGATGACTGCCTCGAGAAATTCAAGGATTTCTCAAACATGCATGAGTTAAAAAAATACTTTGTTTTACTTAACTACTTCAAGCAGTTTTAGGTAAAATGTACTTAAAGCCTCATTCCCATGAATCTTTGGTCAACTAGCTACTCTTCTGTGGGCCACTACAAATACAAACTCTTTTTTTAGTGCTTTAATAACCACTTTTAATACTGTCACTGACTGCAGAGAGTGGCACTTAAGTACAGAAAAAAGATGCAGAGAACACTAAATTAACAATAAAATAAAAATGTAACAAAAACCTTCTCAACCTTGTGAGGAAACGAGACCTTGTCCAATCAGACAACCCATTAGGAATGGCGTGTGTGTAAAAGGCAGCTATAATATTTTTGCTTCATTAGAATGCAGAATATTATTTGAAAGAACTGCTCTGCAAAAGCAGAGGTCTCGGTATGTACTCAGCCCGGCATACCTGTCCACGCTCAGGAAAAATTATTGGTGACTGAAAACAAGGAGAGTAACAACTCAAAACTACTTCTCAACTACCTGCTGAGACAATTCCTGCACGACAAAAAGACACTCTAAATCCAAGAGGACATGTGATTTGAGCTCTTTTGCAGCTGTAGCCGAGTTGGCTGAACCTGACGCATATGCTGCTCAGACATCTCCTCAAGGACATAAAGTGGATAAAGCACAGTGAAAGCTCCCCCAAGAGGAATGACTCAAAAAAAAAAAAAAAAAAAAAAAAACAGTGAAGGAGTTGTATCTCTCAGGTGGGCTAGAAGTGATGCAGAGCAGCAGCTGGAAGAAGTTGCTCAGAAAAGCATATTTGGCTTGTTTGAGGTCGCTCGCTTACAGAGGAGTACTGGATACCGACAAGAGAGGAGAGTCAAAAGATGTTAATATTACAACGCTTAAGAGATTTGGCATATGCTTGCATCATTTCCACAGTAAGGAACCATTCTAGTGCAGCCTTTATTTCAGTTCTAATATTCCTTACAAATTTACGTGAATATTACAGCCATTCAGACTATAATGCTGCAGCAAAAGTTTTGCCCTTTTTTTTATTTATTTTTTTGCTGGAAGGTGAACCTCTACCTCACTCTTACGCAGTGGCCTACAAGATATTTAGAGAAGTGGTCCCAAAAAAGAAAAAGAAAAATATATATATATTTAAATTGCAACACACATTACAACATTGTATCACAAAACTAGTATTATCTTTATCATCTCTTGGAGAAAATAAATTAGAATGATCAGATAAAATCTTCCTTGTAATATGCTGATGTAAAGTTTGCTTGAGTACAGTATATGAGTTTTCTGCACCTTACAGTGATTTTGTATTAAGGGGGGGGGGGGAAGCTAATGAGAAATATCCCCTACTGTCTCTAGGCAGTCTGTAGGAAGTCACAACATCTCAAAACATCATGAAAGGCCAACAAGTCACATCAATCCAATTCATTCCACTCAACATATTGGCACATTTAGATCCAAGTGCACCCAGTATAAAGTGTTCTAAGGAAACCCAGCTGATTAAACTGAGTCACTGATTGCATCAATCCGTCATCCAAGGCGAGCGTGTGTCGACAGTAGAAGGAAATGACCTTTTAACAGGAAGAAACCTCCAGCAGAATTAGTACAAGTGACCATCTGCTTTGACTAGCTGTCGGGTGTCAGAGGTTAGGCAGGAGAAAGGAAAAAAGATATTTTTGAGAACCAGTTTTTACAATTAAGCCTACGGTTTTACAAAACCTCTCCCAGATGGTTTAAAGCGATCCTTTAATTTTAGCAACGTTGTCGTTTTTTTTTTTTTTTTTTAAAGTAACATAACCATCTTCAGCTACAACCTAAATCTGATAGAGGATATGTTTTTTGGAGCTAAAGCTTTCGGTGATCACATGAAGACTTTCCTACCTCAAACACATGGAGCTCAACATCAAAGCTACATTTTCAAAAATACCAGTTTAAATGGACAAAAAGCTGGTTTGTACTGTAGTACACCCAACAATGTTCCTGTTATCGTTTAAAAGTGTATAGATAATATTTTCAACATGCCATAATAAAATGTAATTGAAAAACAATTAAGTTAATTTTTTTCCCATTGTTTATGTCCACTTTAGATCGTTTTAATTTTGTTGAGATGTTTGTATTAGAAGTGAAATTTTTTAGTTTAATGAAAACCGTTTAAAATGTCAATCTGCCAGATGCATGAATACATTTAGCCTTGACTTTACGTCAAAACTGAATACACAGAGGCAATGGCGGCAACATCTCCTTTAGTGGCAGATGAGCTTGACAGGATGATGAACGAGAGGATGACTGAAGAGCTTTTCATCAGATACATGAAACTATGCGACTCGCTTTTCCAGCATGTCGAAACAGAAGCCTGACAACTAACTTTGGAATGATAATTTGGAGGGATGTCCAGTAATGGTCGGAAATCCACAAGGAAAACAAACTCGGAAGATATTCTTTCATCGTGCTTTTGGGTGGTAAACTTTTTAACACTGATGTCTTGCAGCAACAAGGTTCTAATCCTGGCTGGGATCTTTCTGCATGACGTTTGAGTTTGTTCTTTGGTGTAAATGTGTGTGTGTGTGTGGTTGTTTGTCTCTGTGTTATCTTCTGTTACACTCTTGACCTGTCCAGAGTATTTTCTGCCTCTTGCGAATTGAACAGTGAAGATAGGCACCAGACCATCTGCAACCCTACAAGGATTAAGGTGGTAGAAAAAAGTTGGTTCTAAAGCTTTTCTTTTCTTTTCTTTTCTTTTTTTTCTTTTTTTTTTGTTTTTTTTGCCAGGACTCTTGGAGTAACTAGAAACTTTAAATGTCATCTAACAACAGCAAAGCTAAAATTCAATATTCCCTAAACACAGAATCAAATTGCTCTGAAAGAAACAGACTGTACAAGTAAAGCGCCTTAAAAACTCAGCAGCTTTGCTTGTTTACATTTATTTATGTCACGCTCCATCACAATTTGGTTTGTGAGTAATCCACCCCCAATGGAAAGGCATGACTTCACCAAAACAATGATTGCATCATGTCGGGAAAGAATGCATTCAAAGCAAGGGCACAAATACAGACCAGTGGGTGCAGAAAAAGAGCCCGCCGTACTTGCAAAATGTCATGCCCTCTCCAGAATACTACACGCAATTGGAAAACATTGGCGTTGTGTTTAAATGACAAATGGCAAACACGAAACTATAGGAAGACTTTCGGTTACATACCAAAAGTCATTAAGACAGCAGGGGCTTGGGGCCACAATGAAGACCACCGTGGCTTGTGATCATTCTCAAATTTCTACTATCTGATTGCAGCAGACATATCCAATCCTACGGTCAAATTCTGCTCATAAAAAAGGCCAAGACCTCCGCTCAGTTATTATGGCTGAAAGCATTGACTGCTGTATTATTGCATCTGTGTGTGTTGGGAGAGACTGTGTGTGTGTCTGTGTGCTGTATGAAACAAAAGAGGGGCATTGCGAGACTTAGTATGCCTCATAATACCCTAAGGATGTGCATCCTTCTATAGCGAATTATTTCTGCGATAACTAGACTCCATCAAAAGAGAACAAACTCTGACTGTTGTTAGGAACAACACTGACAATGGAGTCTCCTGTGAGTAAATGTGTGGTGCATTTCCACACTATTTCCTTTTGGTGATGAAGAAACTCCTGGAATAAATAGTGTCCTCCGACATAATGGCTCCATTTTGAATAATTGGCCCAAATATCCACACAATTAACTTGTTGCTGTGCCTCTGTGGCACATAAACTTAGTCAAAATAAAAGTTTGGTGGGAAAAAAAAAAAAAAAAAAGTCCTTACACACCAAGTCCATTGATTCTCACAAAAGGTCCCATCCTCAGCAGTAATTTCCTAATAAGCACATGCTTTTAAATGAAATTACAGAGATTTTCAAAGATCTGTTCCCCACTCCCCACTCCTCCCCCCACCAATCTTCACCCCACCCATTCGCTACTAAATAAAAGTGCTGCCTGGTCATTTTGGCTGCATTACCTGTCTGCTCTCGTATAATAATGTAATTACCCGGTGACCAGCGTGATCATCTTGCCGAATTACACCGTGACCTCTGTCTGTGCAGCTTGCTTTCACGGCTCGCCACTCAGTGGGGTAATGGGGAAAGACCAAACCCAAATGATCACATTTCTGATGAACCTTGCGAGTGCAAGCATGCGCCATAATGGGGCACGAGCATGCTCAAGGACAACCAGGACACAAAGCCGAGATCAACATTATGCAAATATATGCAGTGAGATTAGAAAGTTTCTGAGAAAAAAAAAAAAATCTGTTTGTGATCTTTTTTTTTTCCAACTACATGGCTGTCTCTTTGCTATTCTCCTCTCTCATCAGCAGCTTTGTTTCTATCACTTACTTATTTTTATTTTTATTTATTTATTTTTTTTTTAGCTTTAAGCATGTCATTAAAAACTTGTTGCTGTTGTTCTTTGGAGTTTGAGACTTAATATGTTATTTAAGAAAGTAACACCGAGTAGAAAGCAAAACATCACCAGGGAATCATGAAACAGAATTTTTGATCCGCTTTGCATGGGCATATTGAACATCTCCTGTTGTTCTCAATGGACTACTTCTAGCCTGAAATTCCAGACGCAGCCTGTAGACCAGCATGATACATGGTCAGTTACTAGGTCAGCATATTTCTTTGATATTTAGTATCTTTTTAGCTGCTTTGATCTTTGTGTTTTTTTGTTTTTTTAACTTGCTTTAATGTATTATGAAGAAGCTTGTCTGATAAATTCCAAACATCCCCATGAGTGTGTAAGGTAAATGAGTTGCTGATACTGAGGGATAGTTCTTTTTTTTTTTTTAAATGTAGGACATATTTAATAATTTATATACTTTTAGTGGATTGTTTTTGAAAGGCTATTTATACAGTGCCACGTGACATTTGGAGAAGTTAATAACGAATGAGTATGACAAAAACGTAACAGAGCAAAAAGGCTTTGATGCAGCAAAGTACAGGGAGATGATAGAGCCTACAATTTTTTTTCCTTTTTCTTTCTTTTCTCAAAACAATTTTAAGAGCAAAAATAAATGTCAAAACCAGTAACAAGTTCTGTATGTGGGTTAATGCAATCTAAGATATAATCATCATTCAAAAGCACATGAAAGAAACTGAAAGTTACAGGCATAAACGTAAGCTTATGCAATAGTAGTTTTTTTTTTTTCTTATGTAAATGAGACGGTCCACTTCACTTTTTGTTCGGCCATTTTTGTAGTTTGATCAAAAACTGTACTCCACACATTTTACTTCCCTCTCTTTATTTTATTTTTAATAAGAACAAAAAAGTATTTTCTGTCCACTTCACAAACATGCACTATCTATTTTGGGTTTCTCCATCACATACAACCTGATGAAATAAATAAAATGGTTTGGTTGTAAAATAACGCTTTCGGAAACCCAAGGAGAACAAAAGGCAAGGGACTTGCCGCATTTAGGGGGTTTCCAGGGAGATCTGATTCTGAGATTTGGACCTTGACAAACTTGAATCGTCTGTGATGAAACGGTTGAGGATCGGCTGAAACGGTGACGATCGTGACAAGCCGAGAGAGAAACAGAAGAAAGATTCAATTTATTTTACATGAATTGGTTTTCAAAGATATTTGCGTAAAATGTTACACTTACAGAATTGCTGTCGAGTTCAGATGGCATGAAATGTAAAACAACAAAAATATGAAAGTAACAAAAGGTTGGTTTTCAGTCTACGCTTACATTTTTCCTGTCAGTGTGGCCAAAGTGGGGGATTGAAACAGGATTTACTTGTTTCATGACGAAAGCCAAACATGCATGGGCTCTCGTCTTAAAGCAGCTTTAAAGTTGACAGCGAGTCTCAGCTTTTCTTCTCAACTGAAGGACAAAAATAAATAAATAAATAAATAAATAAAAATCATTCATTTGTCACTGTGAGGAGAAAAATGTCACTAACCCCAGTCAACATCTTCATATCTGACCAGACATACTGTTGCTGGGACCTCCGGAGTATCGGCTTTGTTTGCATTCTGGCGGCCTGCCACTTGCGCGCGGCAAACACGTTTGTTTTCCATCATCTCCGCTTTTGACCATCTGTGTTGGTAGTCTCGCTTTCTGATGCTCGGACAAGTAGGGCTGCCAAAGGGCTCGTCTGCACGTCGAAGAGAATGGGAGAGCTCTGATGCGTTTGCTCTGCCAGCGCTCCGGAGTTTTACATTCAAACACACACATAGATAAACTCACATGTGTAAAAGCCACGCACTCGCAATTGCACGCGTACAAAAAAAAAACAAAAAAAACAAAACAAAAAGACACACAATTGTTTAGCGTTTGTCGAATTGTGTATGTATAGTCGCTAAGAGCAAGCCCACTCACTCGCTCACACATCTGTGTCTTTGTTGCCACTCCAGCTCTTGTCTTCTCCTCTGGTGCCCCTTGTAGAGGGCTTTGATATCCCTTCCAAGCCTGGTTCCTGCTGACCTGCTTTGATGCTAGTGTCTAGTTGTCTTGTCATCTCCCTTTTCTTTTCTTTCCTCCCTTTCTCTCCCTTCCCTTTTGCTTTGTCGATACAACAAGGGTGCCGGGAGCTACCGCTCATAATCTCTTTCTTCCTCTCCCGATGTCTTATTCTCGCCCTCTGTCTATGTTCATTATCCTCTCAATCCCATGCTCCACCTATTTTGATGCGCGTCTCATGTTTTCAACATTTTAAATCCTGCTCTTTGATCTTTTGCCATAGTAAACTGTTTATATAACTACAGCATTTTTATTAAAAGTGTTTTCAATCATTTCATCTCTAATCAATCTCTGCTGAAGACTGATTTGTTGCTATTCTGCTGAAGTTGAAATAATGCCTCACAAATGAAGAAATGCATCTGTAACCATGCCATTTCAAAATGAATATGTTGCTTAGCAAGAATTAAAAAGCGTAACAACTTAGGGGTGTTTTGTATAAATAATGTCTATTTCATTTTGAATGACAAATATCACACCTTTTCTGAGGCGTTTACAAGTCCATGATCACTCCTTCCCTATTTTTTCTTGTAAGATTATAAGAAAAATAATAAAATAAAATACTACGTTATTTACGATAACAAAAAGCTCGCTCACTGACTGAAAACGTGCGAATGCTCAGACTTCATGTTGCGCCAGATTTGTTTGTTGATCTGTTGCCAACCGTCCTTTTGACTTTTATTGGTGTCTTTCGAAACCAAAGAGTGCACTCAAAGCATTTTTAGAGAAGAAAAAAGAGATGTGTGTTCAGTAGATTTTTCTAACCGGGGAAAAAAGCTCAATTGCTTAAAAGGCAGTTTCTGTTAAAGTGATTTGGAAGGTGAGTAATAGATGGAAAAATTGGTTGATTAGCATAAAAACTGCAGCTGAGGGTTGATACTGATAACAATTACTTTTGGTCCCACCTTTGTTGTAATCGGATTATAGCTAGCTCAGCTGTATCTTCTGTCAAGTTATATTTTGTGATGTGGAAATCTTTTTTTTTTTTTTTTCTTCTTCTTCTCTCCTGCAGGTGTTTGTTTACACATGTTATGTGCTGACACAAGTCTGGCACATTTTCACTGCACCAAATTAAGGTACACTGAGAGAAGACTTACAGATGCAAATTGAACATAAAAATATCAAAAGGTATGTTAAATTCACTAATGCAGTTCAAAAACTATAAGATTTTAGTATGGAAGCTTTATGCTATGTTCATGCGACAGCCTCCAGTTAGTCTGCTCACTGGAGAATTGACCAGGAGACAGTCATTGATATTTCCAACAACGATTGTGAAAATTCGTTGCTTAAAGAGGATGACTGTCCACAAATTGCCGTGTCCTCTTTTTCGGATGGAAGGAAATTTTGCAGTTCAGTTTTAAAAAACCGATGCTGTGATGTTTTAAGGACAAAGTTAGAGGCTCTGTAAGTGTCGAGTGTCTTGCGGCATGGATTCAGTTCCATAGTTTGTGATAATCTGGAGATTCATGTTATGTCCCGGTGTTGTTCATCTGTGATTTTTGAAATCCAAAGTCAGCACAGATGTCTTTATGGAAATTTTGGTGGACTTTGTGGTTCTGTTTCCTAAAATTTTTTAAAGAGATGTTGGTTTTATTTTTCAGCAGGCACGTCACCTTCCCACACTTTTATTCAAGCCTCTGCTTGATCAGCCCTGCAACTTTTTTTTATCTAAAACCACACATGGAATATTGTCAACAATGAAAAAAGAAGCTGAAGCCATGTGGGCTACTGAACACCTTAGCAGAACGACAGGTTCATCATCTTGCCATGCCACACTGCATTGTTGCAGTAACTAATGTGCAAGGATCACTTTTTTTTGTTTTGAAACATTTATTTTAAAATTAAATAGTTTACGGGCAATGCACATTATAAACACCCTTGCAATCATGGATATGCTACATCTTGCTCGTGCAGAATTGATTTTTACATGCGAGTGTGTTATATTTGTGTTTGCCTGAGGGACCACACATGCTGGTCTTGCAACTTTTGGATGACAGTTTCCTCAGGAACCGATTGCTCCCATGAATGAAATTGCACATCTGGATAGTAGGGGAATGTAAGGGGAAGGAGAAAGAGAAGGGGGAGGGTGACGTGTATGTGACAAGATGGTGAGAGTGAGAAGGCATGCAGAAACTGACAGCGAGGGATATGAGCTGAAGTGACCAGTTTGAAATGGAGGGAAGAAAAAAAGATGTAAGCTATGAGTTAAGGAGGGTAGGTTAAACAAACTAAAAGCAAGATACTGGAAGCAACAGAGGGGATAGTGGCAAAGACGAAGCCACTTAAGAAGTGGAGTGAAACAGAGAGAGCTCTAGACAGTGGGAAAAGGAGAGTAAATTGACTGCCGCGTGTCACATGGAAACAGTCCCTAATTGGCCAATCAGCCGACCCCAGATTGAGGCTGCCACTTTCTCTGACACTGCAAGTGCACCTGTCCCTCTGACAGGCTCAACCTCACACACACACACACACACACACACGCACGCACGCACGCACGCACGCACATCTTCAAACATAACAGCTGCCACCATTACAACCTCTTCATCCCCCTCTCCATTTCTGATATGTACTTTGAAGAAAGATCTTTGACAGAAGAAAATTGTAGGAAAGGGACAAAGAGAAGAAAAGCCAATAACAGTCAAAAGTTTAGATTTAGTTTACTATTCAAAATAAAACAAAAGAATCAAGCCAAAATCTACATTATTTAATATATGACACCAGCAAGTTATTCTGCATAAAAATACTATTAAATACAAAAATGGGCAATATGACTTATTTTGAACATGCTGGTACAGGAATGGTTACAGGCAATTTATGCATACAGTCAAAAGTGCTTACACGGCATATCATAGTTAGATATGTCTTTTTCTCTTTTTTTTTTTTTAATAACACGTTGAAGCAGTGGAGATAAGGTACCCAAGATTCATTCAAAGATAATATTCAAAGTGGGAGAAAAATGCAATATCCTGACCTTTTTCTGTTAATGTACAGCACACTCAACACCTTTGAGCTAACTTGTTCTAGGTATGTAAAAATACCTAAGCAAATCAATCTTTTACTGCATTATGTCATGCTGAAAGTTGAAGTATTAATTTAAAAATTCTGTTTTTTTTAAAAAAAAAAAGATATATATATATATTTTTTTTTTTAGCAAAACCACCACTACCATATTTATTTGAACTCCTATTTATTCCTTCAAATAAAATTCCTGCTTACTGTCTTGAAACTTTTATTTAGTAATCCATCACTTCCCGTTTCCTTGAGTTGTAACTATGATGTAATTTTTCTAACGTCGCCATTCAATTAAGGCATCTGCAGGATCTTCAGTCCACTAAATTGCTAAAAAAAAACTAATAATTGCTACTCTCTGAAAACTTGCTTGTGTTTACAAACAGACTCATAATTTAAAAAAGTTTATTTGCAGCATGTTTACACTTACTGTCACATTACAGTAAACTCTGTAAAAAAAAAAAAAAAAAAAAAAACTTTCAATGCATCTAAATTATGTCACTTACAGATATTTGTATGCACACTATTTGTAAAGTTTTATATTAAAAATACAGAAGATACACAAGATACACAAGACCTTAGCTGCTGGCAGACCTAGCAGCTAAGGTCTGCTAGTTCCCAGACTATCCAAAGATGCAGCTGGATGATAAGGCTGAAAAACTTTCTTCGTAATAATAATGATCATTTTGGCTTACAGGTAAAGGAAACGCCACATTGAGTGTTTGGTGTGCACCAATCAAAAACAGATGTTTTCAGCACAAATGTCAGCCTTCTGAAAAAAAAATAAATAAAAATATGTGTGTTTCTATGCAGTCACTACTTGTTTGGCCTCCCCTTGCATGAATTACTCCATCAGTACGCCGCGGCACAGAGGTGATCAACCTGTGGCGCTGTGTAGGTGTAATGGAAGCCCAGATTGCTTTGATGGCTGCCTTCAGGTTGTCTGCCTTGTTCGGTCTGGTATCTCTCATCTTCCTCTTGACAACAGGCCATAGATACCCTATGGCCTGTTGGGTTGTCACGGGGGTTGTTGGCTAATCAAAAACAGCAGCACCATGGTCATTGAGCCAACTTTTGGTGCCTTTGGCAGTGTGGGCTGGTGTCAAATCCTGCTGGAAAATAAAATCAGTTTCTCCGTACAACTTGTTAGCAGAGGCAAGCGTGAAGCGCTCAAGAATTATTTATAATCATCATAATTTTTCAGTATTTTTGTGAAGATCTTTTTTTTTTTCTTTTTTTTTATCTGGTGGCTCTTCAGATTTTTCTGAGCAACATTGATGGTAGCACAGTTAATAGGTTCTGATGGCACTGGAGGTTGCATTTTTAAGAATTTTTCTTTTAATTAGCAGATTTTTTTTGTTTAATTTTGATCAAAGCTCATGATTCTTACAGTCCTTTTGGGAGAACTTTGTTATTGTCCTTGTTCCTAAACTCAAAGTCTCCCCAATTTCCCTGAATGTGTTCACATTGCTAGTGCAGAAATCTTTTGAAAAGATCATCAAGCAGCTTTTTTACTTTTTTCTTTTTTAAGCTAAAACCAATTCTCATATTGACCAACTTCAGTTTTATTTTATGCCTAGCTGGGACGTGGAGGATGCAATCCCACATTTCTAAATTAGATTTTTTAAAAACCCAAGAAGGTCAATACATTTTTGCCCAATTTCTTCTGTTCTGTCTTCTTTTGCATCTATTTTTCAGCTAAAAACTTAAAGTATCTTTTTAATGCTGATGTTGGCCTCGTATGTTGGAGTTTACACTTCTTTACTTTTGGGTCTCGGAGAGTGGAAATAAACGGGGTCCTTTCTGTAGGTTGTCTTATCCTCCACAGCCCACTCTCCCCAGGGCTGTGTCTTCTCACCTCTTTTATTTATCATGTACAGGAAATTATTGTCGCAGTCAGCACCTTCAGCAACATATTTTAAAGTTTGCTGACGCTGCAGTTATTGTGTAACTTCTTAGTAGTGATGACCCCGATCATGGGGCAGTGATCAGGGAGTCCACTGACTGGTGTGAGACCTCTTTTTCTACAGATTGACGTCGCAAAGAGTGGAGCGATGGTCATAGATTTCAGGAGGAGCTGCACCAATAAACTACCTGGTGTAATTTCTGACAAAAAAAAGTAAAAGTCACAAATCAATGCAAGCACCTGGAATCAGTGATTGGTGACAGCCCGACCTTCGAACTCCACACCGACTCTTGTCACGGGGTGTTTTTAGATCGATGATTTAATGTGAATTCCACTTCTATGCGAATGTTTCCTCTTTTATTGAGTCTGTTCTTACTCTTAGTATTGTTTGAACTATTGGCTGTTAGAAGCAGGGATATACTTGTTGTTGTGCATATATTCTAAAATTGTTTGAATAAATTTCAAGGACCTTACTTATCTCTACAAGACCATCCTTTCCCCTCTCCACCCAGGTCAGATTCAACAGCAGCACTAATGGACGGCACGCTTGGAGGGATTTTCTAGAACTCTTTATTTCATTTTAATTTCACTGATTCTGCATAATTTACCACATTCTTACAGTCTTTGAATCTTTTGGAAAGTTCTGAATATTTTTTGTTTCAATGCTTGCATTAGCTTTAACATGTGATAAATTAACTTCTGATCACTGTGATTTGTGCTCTGCCATCCCTTTTTACCAGCTTTTGCATCACTCCATCTCAGAAAAGACTGGCATGTTCCTCCAACCTGATCATTGCCCAGCTCAACACTCATTATCGATCCCTCTGAAAACATTAAGATGGACATGAATGCAATGGCAGCAATGCTACCTGCAAGAGTTTAATAATAATCTGACTTTCTACAATTATTTATTGATGCTATAGTAATTTGTTAATAATTTGTCATTTCTCGTTTTACCTTGAAATCAATATTCTAATCTCAATTTGATAGCATGATTACAAATGCTAAGTTAATTACTGATATAAAGCAAATGCAAACTAATAATCATACAGTAAATATAATTTTTGTGAAGGTTACATTGTGTTTAAATAGTATTAATCAAATGTCTTGAGTGAGTTCTTATTATTTTGGATGACATTTCTGAAAATGACACATCTTGTTACCATGGTTATCCGGTGTGTGCAACACACTTCAGAAGTTTAATGAAGCCAGTTCCATGTGTTTTAATTGAAAAAAAAAACATGAAATAATTACTCATCTTCACAATCATCGCGCTCGTTGTCTAAGTATCTGTAAGTCGAGTTAATTTAACCGTTTCAATGTCGCAGCACAAGAGCTAAGCATGTTTTCCAGTTGATATATCTTGGTAACTGAAACGGACATCGGATAAAGATCTGTGAACACAGCGACAACTAAAAACCTTTTATCTGAAGAATGTATCTCTCCTCTTCCACTCTGTTCATGTGTAGATCCTTCACGCTGCCCGTGGACGTTATGTCCTCGTTGGATGAGTTTGAAGCTCAGAAATGACCATGAAATGTATAAAATTATTAGCCCTGTCATTGCCTTTCTATGCAATTCCACTCAATTCTCATTTCCCTTCATTGCTCCATCAGCTCGATACTTCTCTCTTTGCAACGGAGCATGGTTGTTTACAGCGCAGGCAATTTCCAGTAAACGTCATCGTGTCGAACTTACATATGTCACTGCCAAATGTTAGCGATTTTGTAAAATTAAAAACTTCCACAGAGTCCATGCCAACAGCAAAAAGAAGAAAAAAAAAAGAGTTTCTGGTTTGGTTTGATGTAAAATTATGGTCAACTTCACCAGAAAATGGAAATTGATCCCAAAACATTCCTCCATGTCCAGCAATTAAGAGAGATTTTGAAAAGAAAAAAAGGTTCAATAATCTCTATCTCAGCATATTCCAACATTGAGAAATGTCTTAGAAGATTATGCACTAAGTTCCTGTTGGCACAAGTGGATGGGCCACAGTAAAAGTATAAATACCAGAGGTTTCAATACAATTTTTTCCCATGTTGTAACAACTTTTTTGCAAATGTTTTTTTGTCTTTTTCTCAGCAGAGGTACGCTTTTTCTGTGACTGCAGCACTCCAAACTCAACAGCCATCGTACTAACAAGTAAATATCTAACCAACTAATTGACTTAATCCCTAGGACAGGCGTTTTTACGGTCATAAATATTTAAATTCAGAGTTGAATTATCTTTCTGAAAACACAAAATGCTTTTGTTTTGCAATCTCTTGAGATTCTTGGCAATGTTTCATGCAATTTTGCTGCTCTTGCCGATGTGCAGACATTTAAATCTGTCTACCTAATGGGATGTAACGAGTTGTCAGTTCTGTCTGATATCAGGCGATGCAGGAACCCATTTTGATCAGGAATGCACCGTGTGTGACGCAACTACTTGGGTCTTCTGAGGGGTTCTAAGTCTTTGATCTTCACACAGCCACGGCTATGTGACCCAGTCAGGCCTCAATTTATCAAAAGCCATCTGGATACTGTTTCACCTTCCACCGAGTTGTGCCTGATGTCTCTGTTAATCTGCTGTCCCCATATCTCTGTGACTCAAGCCACTTGTCAGCTTGTACATGTCTTCATCTTATTCTGAGGATTTTAGTCTTCACAAAGCTTTTTCCACGTGGCATCTAATTGAAAAGAAAAAGGAAAATATTTTAACAATTAGTTGAGGCTAACCTTTGTTCAGGAAACATACCTTGACTTTAGCCCTTATTTAACTTGTCTGCAGTGTGCTGATGGGAAGTTTGGCTCTTTCAGTTCCCAGACGACTCTTAATTTGTCATTTTCCGTAACTTCTTATTTTTAGCGAAACTTGGCATTAATGCATATTTTATATGTTAATAAATCCCTTTGCATTTAGTGTTTTTATGAGGATCCTTTGTCAAGTCTGGGTGAGATCAATCCTAGTTTCTATTTATTCTATAATTACAAATCACATAATTAAGCCAGGAACGTATTGGCCCTCTGAGTGATTAAGGGCCAAGGAAAGAAGCACACACTACTGTCTGCTTTTCTCTTTCAGAATTGACAGCAGCCGTGGAGATAAGAGTTTTATTTTGTGCTCTATTATTTGTAGGATCAGACATGCTAATGGATAAACATTAAATATGCAATCTGTCGTAAAATTATTAGTAATGCGACGATTGAAAATGTCAGCTACTTATAATAAAGGGACGTGTGATGGTCAGTGCTGTACTATAAGCTCAACCACTCATGGTTAAGCAAATATCAACAATGAGTGGATGCATGAAATGACCTCCCCAAAAATGTCCCAAAAAAAAAAAAAAAAAAGGTTTTGTTGAAACGCTTGTGTTTACAAGTTAAAGTTTCTCCTGCAGAGACGCATTTAATTTAGAAGAACCAAACAGAGCATTGTGTGTGGCAGTAGTTAGTGGGCACCCAGAGGGTTACGGACCTCAACACGACTGGCCTGAGGTTGACAAAAAAAAAAAAAGAAAAAAAACCTTCAGTATATTCCAAAGTGCATCATGAAGAATCTTTAAACATTGATTTATGGGTTAACCCTCAAATGTGAATGTTTTCCATTTGTTTAAAGTTTTAATTCAATTGAACATTTTACTTTTAGTTTTAAAACATGCTTCAAAAATAGTAACGTCAAAGCAGTATAGATACAGCACAGCAGTAGATTGTTGACAATCTTTTTCTCTCTAGTTTAAGGAAAGCCTTTTTGAAAAAAAAAAAGATATGGAATCCAAATTTTTTTATAGGCTGTCTAACATGATATAGCTTTTGCATTAACTCCAATAACATTTGGAAGGAATGGTGACTCGAGTTTGAGACTCGAGTCACACTTAAGAAGGTGCCACTGGTATCACTGAGGCTGACATTGAGGTACCAGAGGGCTGACAGACGTTTAGATACCCTGTGTAAAAAGGACCCACATCTTTTCCCCCCCACACTGTCTGACAACATATCAGATTAAACCTGTTTCAGTATGGATTACTGAATTATCTCTATTTGGTAATTCACTGCTGATAAAAAAAATTAAAATCAAACTCATGTGCGGTTGGAAAATTGGAAGAAATCATATTACCTGTTAAAAAATTTAGATGGTAAATTTGAGATGGGAGTGTTCACCACCCGTCATCCCTGGCTTCTTGGGTTTTTTTCAAAGAAATGCATGATTCTCTACTAATCCAAGAACCATCTAAGATCATTCAAAGCCATTATATATACAACATTTTTGAGCTAAAAATTTCCTTCTGGAGTTTGTAGTCTGACTTTCCTTTAAACAGATCTATTCATTGTTCATCCCCAATGCTCAAATACAAACTTTGTTCACTTTAATTATATCAAAAAGGGCTTCGAAATTAACAATAGAAATAGAACGTGACACATTTCTACTCTTGTAAATAATTTAGTGGTCTCAAACTGGCATGTTTGACATGTGCAGTATCTGGATGCATTAAGTCACAGATGCAGAGGCTGTTATTATTCCAAAACTCAAAAACATGTCCAGAATTAGCTCTGCTTCTTTACTTAAGGGACCCATCACGTCATGCTGTAGATCATACTTTCATTTAACCCACACAGAGTCCAACTGGGCTGAGAAAAAAAAAAAAAAAAAAAAAAACTATTTTCCTGGTTTGAGTCTCTGTTACCGATTTCTTGGTTTGAATAAACCAGGTCAAGTAGGTTCAGTGTTCCCGTTGACCAGTGTGGCATAACCTCACTATGAACACACACAGATTTATTGTTTTACTGTTACACCGTTTGATTTATAAATCTGAAATAAATCCGAAGTGTAAAAAGTATAAAAATAAGTGCATGCTCTTTCCCACCTAAAACAAACACACACCCAGACACACACTCACACCCACACAGAGTAAAGCAAGATGAATTACTGAAAGGATGGAATCTGACTTAACCCATAGTGGAAGTAGGTCACATGGGGGAGACGGGTCATCGGGGAAATAACTCTGCAGTTCCACTTCTTTTGTCTCCGCCAGGAACCCTGAATATTCTTCTCATTGTCATTGTGCAACTGCTCCATGAAAAATATGTTTATGTATTGGCATCAGAAGCAAAAGTCAAATCCTAGAGACGAGGAAAGCCGACATGCATTCGCTGTCTTCTGTGGTTCAGCTTTAGCCACAGAGGAAATTAAATGAAAACTGTGTGGTAAGAGAATAACCTACCAAGCTTCTTCTTCTTCTTCTTCTGTTAAAACACTCTAATCAACTAAAGGCTTCAAAAAAAAAAAAAAAAAAAATGCATCAAAATAACTGTGAGGATTCAGCATCTGGGCCTGAGAGTCAAACAAAATGTCACAATTATTGATCACAGTGGATCCCAAAGTTATCAGCTTCCAACTCCCAGTATGAGGGGAAGAGAATAGAGGCCTTCAATCGCAGCTATGCAAGCGATAAGCAATAAGTCTATTAATCAATGCAGCAAATTTACCTTCAGAAGTCACATGCTAAGTGGTTTCTCTTATCAAGTGAATTCCACAGGGCTGTGTAGTTGGCCATGTTTATTTGTGGGGATTTTTGATTTTTTTTTTAGCTTACCTCATATTGTCTTTTAAGTTTCCGCAGTGGCATTTTTGTAGAATTCGACTTTTCATTCATTTTAAAGCCCTGTGTAATCCAAACATCTCAGTTCTGCAGAAATCCTGTCACAGTTTAAATCCTTGTTGTCTGGTAAATTTTGATTCTTGGCTGAGGAGAACTCAAAGTTCTTATTTGTGTTCTGCATAGTTTTTTTTTTAATCTCTTCTTTCAAACGTCTCCTTAAAAGGAAAAGATCCAGTAGATCCAGCCGTCCTCAAAAGAGGCTGAATTTAGCCTAGCCGTCAGCGAAACCCGTCTATGACATCCAAACACATTGAATCGAATTTAAAACGTCATTAAAAATAAATCCATATGTCCATTAAGGTAATAGTAAATTTCAGATCTACTTAGTTAAAACGGCCAAGTGTGTACCTAATGCACTTTAACTTCTGGATGCTAAATATCTAGGCCATGAGAAAGTCAAAACCCCAAACAAAAAAACAAAAAAGTCTTATTTCAATTCAGTGCTGTCACACACACGCTCACATGAACCGCTGTGACTGTACATATGCAGTAATTAAGCCATCTGCATATCTCAACAGCTAGCTCACCCTCTGGGTTTGGTGACTGGGATATTATGCGTTTGTATGTAGCGTTCTTGTCTGTGTGCATGCATCTGTACGATGTGGCGCCGGGCCAAGTAACTGGCTGCAGCAGCGAGATTCTGTCCGTAGTCCATATCACTCTGAACTATCCAATTGTACAAAGAGAGAGCGGGAGACGAGGTAAGGGAGAGCGCATGCATCTGGCTACACTCCAATTCTAAATGGCACGTTGGATGGGGATATTTATTAGAGGCAGAGAGTACCGCAAACACAACCATTCACACACACACACACACGCACACATGCGCACCGACACGCAGAAGCGCACGCAGAAAACACACTGCACCAGCTTATCTCCACACATATTCACACTTGCAATCTTTCACACGCACACTTCCCGGCACGACAATGAGTGGAAACACTCATCCACTTTCTCTTTCTCTCTCTCTCTCTCTCTCTCTCTTGGAAAATAAATAAATAAATGAGGAGAATTAGCATCTCACAATTCTTTCCTGAACAAAATCAAAGAGGGCATACTGGTAGATGCATGAACCAATATGCAATTAGAGTGACAAAATGACTCGGACTCAGCACTTCCCACCTCTCTCTACAAGTCGTCTGCAGGCCATGTCCAAATGTGAGGCTGAGGTTTGAGGGCTGGCTTGAAAGCTCACTATCTGCTGCTTGTTGATATATATAAGTCCCACAGTGCCATCTTCTGGACAAATACACCCTGATATTCTATTAACATAGCCAAAACACATACATTCAGAGTTATGCTGAGCATTCGTTGTGGTCATTTGTTTTTATGTCATGTACAATTATATTTTGAATTATCACATACGTATGTACACACATTTCACAGAGTTTATGGATTTAAATGTGATTATGAAGGCGTTTCATAATCACATTCATTGATTACGTTGCTTCATAAGGGACAAAAATAAACTTTCCCCAATACTTTATAAATAATAATATTAAGCAGCTGCTTTTTGATTTCAGGAGGTGGCGTGCTGCTGAATTTACATCAATCATTCATTTATCTTTTTCTTTAATGCTTTTCCCTACGTTTCCCTGGCTAGAATGACAAAAAACGATTTCTTTCTTCTAAGACTGCTCTATCTTGTTCTCCTCACAGCCAATGATATTTATTTAATTTTTTTGAAGGTGAACCACCAGATCAAAATATCTGTACAAGAAGTACCGTGAACAAGATAAAGCATTCCATCCTGGCTGTTTTGTGTCACCCCGACTTGTTCTCTCTTTTTATATTACAGACTGGCCAATATCCTATTTCTCCACCACGGGCCAGCAGGCCTGTGCTGTGGGTCAGAGTACCGTTTTTGACTTCAGATGAAAAGCTGATTTCAGGTCAGCCAACCCAATAAGCCCATGTAACACAAACTCCACACCTTCTTAATTTCCTGTCGTAATAAAAAAAAAAAAAAAATCAGTAAATCAACTCGGCACGCAACGGAGCATGTTGGGAGCATGTCGATATTTTGAAGCTCATCTTAAAAGAAAGATGCACCAGAAAAGGTGTGTGTGTTTAATGCTTTTGTCAAGGTGATGTGAGGAAAACAATTAGTAAAAAAAAACAACAAAAAAAAAACAGGCCTTATGATTAGTGAGGATTCACAGAATGACAGGATGAGATGAAGCACCAGAAGAGCATTACAAATTCTAATGTCTGTGGGGACGTGGAGATGTGATATGAGCCTAGGACGGCGCTGCTGGGATTTGGATTTGTGTGTGCGTGTGTGTGTGCTTGCCTATGTGTGAAGGGGAATATTTATGGGTGTGTGTGCATGCGAGTATCAAACAGACAGATGAACAGACAGAAATAGCCAGAAGATGAAAGTGAGATATGTGGGAATGCAGACGGGGTGAGAGAAAATAGAGGAGAGGAGGTTTTGGGGTGTGAATGAAAAAGCAAGTGAGACTGACAAACAATTTATTGGTGGGTTTACCGGGACAATAACAAGCTGGAGTTGATATTTCAACATCCTATCAGTGCCGCGTTGTGTTCGTGTAAAATTAACTACGTGAGTCGTAATAAATGGTTCTGCTAGCTCCTTCCCTGTGTGTGTAGTCTTCTTTCTTTTCTATTACACACACCATTACCCTATGCCAAAAAATGTCTCATTGCCAAAAATCATCCATCGTATGCTGCCAATCTCATTTTGAAACAGAACACACAACATAACTTCTGTTATTCTGCTTCATTAAATAGCTTTTTAGAATTTCAGAAATTAGACAAAGGACTCGTTGGTACTTTCATATTCTTAGAGACTAAAAATGCAGAGAACACAGCATTACACTGCAAATAACATGTTGGTGTTAAGAATTGGCAAGTAACAAGGGAGTTTTTTATTACACACGGGAGCACATTTATCTAATACAAACTCATTTTACCAAGATGTTAAAAAAAAGTACAGAAAAGCAGCGGTTTTAAAACTCTTTATACCAAGCACAGTGCTGTACTAATATTTGGATCTATCTGCGCTGCGTGTTTTAAAACCGGGAAAAGACGATTGCTTCTCATCAACTCCAACCACACAAACCAAGATGGCAAACATGGTCGTACACAGCAAATCCAGCAGGCCCAAATTAACACTGTCAGATTTGATTTCAACACTTTTAAAGTGTCTATATGGGTCCACACCAGACAGTGTTAATTTAACTCTTTTTGGAGAGTTGGTACCTTAACTCTAAGTGTCAAATATCAAATCTGCTGGAGTTAATCATTTAACACTTACTAAAACTAATTCAGTGTTAGATCTTAATATTAACTCTCACAGAGTATTTTTTTAACTTCATAAGAGTAATTTGTAATTAATATTAAATAGGTGTTTTATTGATTTGAACTTTTAAAAATGATTTGGAAAATAAATATTTAATAAAAAGGCAATGCTTTTCTCAAATGCATTTATTTCAAAACATGCACCACAATTACAAAACATATTACAACGTGGAATAAAGTGCATGTTCCACATGTGGCTTTCATTCACATATTGCTTATCAGCTGGGCAATACAAAATGACAAAATGCAGTATGCCTAGTACATTTTTCTTCAATAATATGCATGAAATTGTTCAAAGTACAAGGTGGAAAAAGTAAAGCAAGCAGTTCATGTAATATGACAGAGTACATTTTCTTTTAACAGGTAGATTACTTGATATTACAGTACATAACAGACCAACCTGATAATCAGATCCATCGTTTCTTATCCAGTTTCTGTTTCTGTTGATAAGAGACAGTTCCTCTCTGTCTCTGCACCAGAGAGATGTCCACTCACTAACAGATTGTCTTCAGGTTGCTGGGCTGTTCGGGACGTTTGGCCGGAGACACCAACATGCTCCTCTACTGCATTAGACAGTCTTCAGTCTCTGGATCATAACAAACAAAAAAACATAACAATGAGAAATGGAACGAAGGAAAATATTTTTACTACAACTCTAACAACAAGCCTCCATTACAGAGATGTAGAGTTTCAGAGATATTAACACAAAGATAATCATTTTTGGAGCTTGAATCTTCGAAGAATCCATGGGGGGATTGGGAGGGGGAGGTTAGGCTGACGACTGGCGATGCATCCTCAACCAAACTGGTTCTAATATATACAAAAAGGCAATAAAAAGATTAAAACATGCTGCAAAACGTATATAAGAAGACACAACAGCGGGAATAATGCCCTCAACATAAAAAGATCTGTTAAATTTAGCCAAGAATTTGACTGAATCTTCACCGGCTCAATTTTTTCCAACTCCGCTACTCCGCTAACATTCGGCATGCTAAGCTAAATATGCTAACCCCGAGCCGTNTTATAAAGTGTCAAATATCAAATCTGCTGGAGTTAATAATTTAACACTTACTAACACTAATTCAGTGTTAGATCTTAATATTAACTCTCAGAGTATTTTTTTAACTTCATAAGAGTAATTAGTAATTAATATTAAATAGGTGTTTCATTGATTTGAACTTTTAAAAAATTATTTGGAAAATAAATATTTAATAAAAAGGCAATGATTTTCTCAAATGCACTTATTTCAAAACGTGCACCATAATTACAAAACATATTACAACGTGGAATAAAGTGCATGTTCCACATGTCGTTTTCATTCACATGTTGCTTATCAAACTGTCTAACATATCAGCTGTGCAATACAAAATGCAGTATGCTTAGTACATTTTTCTTCAATAATATGCATGAAATTGTTCAAAGTACAAAGTGGAAAAAGTAAAGCAAACAGTTCATGTAATCATTTTTGGAGCTTGAATCTTCGAAGAATCCATGGGGGGATCAGGATGGGGAGGTTAGGCTGACGACTGGCGATTCATCTGCAACCAGACTGGTTCTAATATATACAAAAAGGCAATAAAAGGATTAAAACATGCTGCAAAACGTATATAAGAAGACACAACAGCGGGAATAATGCCCTCAACATAAAAAGATCTGTTCAATTTAGCCAAGAATTTGACTGAATCTTCACCGGCTCAATTTTTTCCAACTCCGCTACTCCGCTAACATTCGGCATGCTAAGCTAAATATGCTAACCCCGAGCCGTCTATCACACAGGTTGAGCTCAACTCAAAATAATAGTTATAAACCATCTCAGAAAAAAGTAACTTGCCAAGCGCAGTAAATAACTCAGACATGTGGAGAGTAAATAGTCCTGAAATGACTTGGCTTCTGTCGCTTCGCTTTGGTGGGGATCTGTGATTCTGGGGCTGAGGCAGTGAATTAACTCCTTCCGTGTTAGAGCCGCTGGTGGAGTTCAGAGTTCAGAAGTAAAGAGTTATTGATTCCATTTTAACATCTCTAGATTTGATATGGAAACACTTTGTTTTAACACTGGATTTTAACTACTAATAATATACACCCCAGACTTACATAAATAGAATGTGACTATTGGAGTAAAATTAACTCTGCTTTTGCAAAAAGTCTACTAACACCAAAACATTTAACACTTTTGAATTTACTGTGCAGCTGCAGTACATTTACGCTGGCAGTTTGTATCCTATTACTTATTTGCAACCATAGTTAAATGCACAGTAAACATACTCCTTCAGTGTTTAATGGTCAGTGGGGTTGAGGTGGACAGTGAAGTCCTCCAAGGTATAATCTTCAACATGTCTGTCCCTCCCAAGCACATCATCTGTCTCAGTTTCTACTGGACAGCAAGTTATTCACTGCACTTCCATTTTGAGTATTATCTGTTTGAAACTCTTAACTGTCATGAGAACACCAATTAGACAACATGTAAGCGTTTTGAACGTGACAATTAAGGGATTAAATCAAAAATCATTGTGTGACTTACAAGCTCATTGTCACAGCTAGTTTGCTTTATATTCACATTGAAATGATTTACTAAAACTTCCTCTTTGTACCACTCAAAGAAGATCAAGCATCACCAGCAGTAGTCTGTAAAAGAGTTTGAGTGAGAAAAGCTTGTAAAGTCATCTCACCCTCTATTAGCAAAGTCTTAGCTAGACAGTGTTTTGTCACACATCTTATCATTTTTACTAACTGACCAATTAGAGCAAAGACATTTAGGGGTGAAAACTACAGAGAAATACTCTATATATTTAATTGTACACCAGAAGACATGGAGTCACCCATAAAACTAAAAAAATAAAATAAAATAGGATAACATTTTGATACTTAAACATGCAAAGTAATAAAACGAGGCCGAAATAGTTTAGCACCTAGCATACTCTAGCTTCTCTCACTCTCAAAGCTAATGCTTGTTGCTCATTGAAGCTTGAACTACTTAATGATGAAGACAAATGAGCTCATTATCAAGTCCTTTCAAGCATGTTCGGTGCGCCCACAGACGGACTGCAGACAGCGAGATGTTTTCATGTGTGCTCTCTTGTTCCGGAGGCGCACAACACGCAACAGATGCCTGCCCGACCTCGCGGTTGTATTTTGCATGTATGCAAATTTTAAACTTTACCTTATTGAAGCCACGCCTCACCGGGTTAATTTCCGTACAGCTTAAAGTGGTACATTTCCCTCTGTGTGTACATAGCCTGAGCAGTCTTAAGTGTATTAAGCAAAGATAAGCCTTCGTAATCACAAGCAGAGTGAGCAGGAGAGCAGGGAGGCTCACAACTCGTGTGCTCTTAATTGCATTATGGGTCCGTATGACTTTGTTGCACAATATCACGCTTTCATTTTCTCATCATGTGCAGTCATCGTCAGATGCTGCTCATTTGCCAAGCATAGACTACTTAGTCTAAGTGTGATGCTTTCTCAACGAGAGAAACCGAGGACTCCTGCTATGAAATTAAATCAATGCTCAAATGTAGTTTAATCTAAAGAGATCATTCGGGAATCAATTCACAGCTAATGTTATGTTGATTAGCTGAGACATGCATGTGAAAATAATACGATGAGGGTCTGAAGAGGGTGAGGCTGTGGAGATTTACGCACAGTAAAATTGTTGCAGTTCTAAGGCTGAGCATTAGGGGGTGCTAAGAGACAGAAGGGCAAGTGAAAGCATGGCAAACCAATAAAATCATAAAGGTTTAATTTAATAACACATACACACGGGAAAGAAATGTTAAGCACTAAAAAAAATATATTTTTCAATTTAACCTTGTTATGAATCCCCCTCCACTTTATTTATCACCCACTGGTCACAGTGTTACCATACAAAATCACTTCCAACATGGAACTGCATTGAATAATTAGGATTTTAATATTCACACTCACGCACTCTCACACACACACACACACACAAAAAAAACACACATTCAAAAACAAAAATTAAATACATTTTTTTTTTACAAAATAAAAAGGGCAAAGGACACAGGGACACAATAAAAGATATTAAGACATGCAGTGACAAATATAAAAAATAGACATTTGTTTCCTTTTTCTGTACATACATAGATCGACACATATAAATATATAGAAGTAAAAAAGAGTGTATTTTTGAAATACAAATGTCAAATTGTACAGTTACATTCCATAGTAACAAACAGAGGACATGGCACAATATTCAAGTGAGTTTGCCTTTTCCACAGACACACTATACAATATTGTATACTGTAGAATCAAAAACTTAGTTCACACAACAGTTGGTTTCTCCAAGTCTGTTCACGCTGCAGTAAACATTGCAAATGAAGAAAGGATGCTTTTTTTTTTTTTCAGTGGATATTCATTTGGAAACGCTCAACCAAGCAACTTTTGAACAATTGGCTCTTTGAGTTCTTGCTTTCAATGCTTCAAAATTTGAGAGCCATCTCTTACGTTTTCTGCGAGTCTTCATCACTGAGGCGAAGAGAAACTCTGGTACCATAAACAAGCTGCTGACAAGCAGTCAATGAAACCTGTCATTATACAGTTTTAGCTTGGCACAGTAAACAAGAATGTACCAGAATGTACTGAAATCCTTCATGGCCTTCTCTGCCCCCCCTCCCCTCTACCTTCCCCTCTTCAGTTCTGTCTGACATCCTGCAGCAGTTTGTTGATCTCCTGGGCCAGCTCGCTAGTATCAATGCCGGCCTCGTGGCGACTGTCCCTGCGCTTGCTGCTTTGATGACCCTGATGGAAGACACCATCAAAGTCATCCTCTTCGTAATTCTCTGGGATTTCCTCCATGGCTGGCAGCCATTTCAGGTGTGGAGGTTGTCCATTGGTGGAGGTGGAGGTTGAGGAGGAAGAGGGAGAAGAGGAGGAGGAGGAAACATGGTTGTTCACCACAGATGTGTTCCCTGGATTTAAGTAGTGTGTATTAGCAGCCCATGCGGCTACACCAGGAGGGTAAGCAGGACCTTTACCACCGGGGAGCAAACCTTTACGGCTGTCTTGAGGAACAGCGTTGTTACTATAGTTACCTGCAATGTTGCCACCACGACTGCTTGCCCTCTCTGTGGCTGATGAGGATGAGGGTGGGCTTGTTTCAGTGCACTCAGTGTAGGAAGGGGGCAGGAGTCGCTGGAATACAGAGTTCATCTCTGTGAGGAGGGATCCAGCCCCTCCCCCAGCTGCATCGCCTCCTCCCTCTCCTCCTCCTCCACTGAGATCTAACTCTTCATTCCCAGACTCCTTGCCAAATGTGGAGAAACTCTTGCGATTCTCTGAGTCCACCGAAGACTCATCATCATCTAGCTGGGGTGGCTGGGAGGACTCTTCCCCGGGGATGTACATGTTGTTTCGGTAGTCTGCGGACGATGCAGGCGAGGAGATGGGGGGCATCCAGCACTGGTCAGAGTGTCCCAAGATGCGGCATTCATCCGTGCACAGTCTCGTAGCTGAAGTAAAAAAATAAATAAACAGAAAAATAAACAAACAAAAACAAGAAAAAAAAGGACAGTGTCAAGCTAAAGTTCAGATTATGTGCTGGGAAGGTTTCATGACTGTTATATGTATATATGTATTGCTTTGAGCAAACTTTGTCATATTTTTAAAAAAAAAAATGTGTCATTTTCTGTCTATATAATAAAAGCTCAAATATATATTTTAGTTGGGTTGCCATATTTTAATTTAAACCTGACAATGTTTTTTTTTTACTGAAATTTAACATATGTTTATGAATTTTAACAAGTCAATAATTTATGAATGTAATAGTGTAGCAACTTTAATATTTAGGCACAGTGAAGAAAACCTTAGGAACTATTTTGAGTATAATAGTTGAATATTGCCATGTGCCAGAATAAACTCTAAGACAGCCAAGCAAACTGAAAATTTTAATAGAAAGAATATATATAAACCACTTTTAAAACATGTTACAGTAAATGAGTAGTAAGTAGGGTAAGTAGGTTTAAAAAGCTGATGGTTTAACAAAATAACTTAATAGTAACAAATTATATATTGCCACTGATTGTCATTTTAAAATTCACAATATGTATATTTTACAAGTTAGTCAGATGTTTTATAGTTAATGTACTGATTTAATTGTTAAGACATTTGCCCAAATAAAAGCAGCAATGGCTCTATTGTCAAATTTAGGCCTAATTATTGATAATTATTAGACTAAATATTGAGTGTATTTACAATTTGACCTTGATGTTAATTGTGAATATTCAACAAATAATTTAGCTATGTAATAATTTACCTGCTTGTGTATTTCTATAGATAATAGATAAATAGGTAAACTCTTTGTAAAAATATAAAATAAAATACTGTAAAGATAATTACACTGAATAAAAACAGTGGTAACCCCTCACTACCAGCTAATATCCTTATGTCTATTTCATTTATTTCTTAATTAGAGGAAAGACAGCAGTAGTGGTGGGGGGAGGGGGAGAAGAGAAAGTAACTGCAACACTTCCAAGTCTTGCTCAAAGGGAGAGATAAGGTGATAAAGAATGGTCAAGTCCACCATCTCTTCCCTTATCCATCTCAATAAAGCCTTAGAATAAATTAACTACTACAGAGGAAAGACAGTGAGATGTGAAGGAGCTTTTGGGTGGGCAAGCAAGAGAGAGTAGGAGAGAGGGACCTAGGAAGTGGGAGAGGGAGAGAATAACATCATTCTAAAAGCAATTACTATGAATTCTCCTCAGTTCAGACATGAAAGCGCACCACTGTCACTCACCAAGGGAAAAAAGGGGAACAGGAAAAAGAAAAGAGTGAAGGGAGGGGAAAAAAACAGCTCCCTGAGACGCATACCGATGAGTGACAGGCGACTCATCTCCGCTCCGGGGAGGATTTTACAGACACGACTCTATCTTAGGGGCAGATAACACACAGACACAACTGCACACGCACAAACAGCCAGCACGCTGTGCCCTCTCTCAGTGTGATAACGAGCGTGGAGATGAGGGCTGTGTGGAAGAATGGGGCAGTGTACAATGGAGATTGTGTCTGCAACAGGGTGAATTTAGGGGCCGTAACAGCAGGTGTAAAGACAAATAATAAGCTTAGACTTGATACTGTCCATGGTGCTGAAATTTGTCAGATAGGTATTAGACTGGACGAGCTGGGAGCTGTCTCTCAGATGGCTTGCTTAGGTCAGTTTCATATTCTTTCAAATTGGGAGTGAAGAGGAAAAAAAAAAAGTCAGTTGTGGAAATGTTAAGTCCCAACATCCCCTTAAGTTTACTCCAAGTGGATTAGAGCAATTTAGAAATCGCAAAATGACAAGTTTTACAGAACAGATTTAAGTAAAGCGTGATAATCCTCTAAAACGAGAGGTGACAGCTGAGACACTGCCTCAGAAGGTGTCGGGGATGTGAGGGAACTGACTGGTGCCAAGTCATGCTGAGAAAGGTGCAAAAAGTGGAGGAAATAGAAAAAAAAGTGCTGCCGTGTGGCGCCAGCTGTTGAGGCAGTTCAGGCGGAAAGGGAATGTAGAGAAGATCTCACCTGGGTGGAGTCGGTGGTGCATTTCGAGGTGCATTAGGTCAGAAAACCCCTCCCCCAGCAGCAGCCTGTCCACGGGGGATTCCCGCCCCATCTCGCAGTCGCTGTCCCCCGCCTCACTGTCCCCACGACCACTGTCCTTCAGGCTGAACTTGTCCATGTCCTGTAATGCGTACCTAGGAACAGAAACCACGGTGAGATGGTTTGCAAACAACATAGTGCTGTTTGAAAATCAATGATGCAAGTTTATGTTTCTGTGCACATGGAAAGCTGGATGAATCAGTCTGCCTCCAGAGGAGACTAGATCTATCATATCAGACCTGAAGCTGCTTCTGCAATATGTCAAATCACAAGACAAGGTTTGGCTCATAAATTCTACATTGCAGGTAGATCCCGTCATTAAATCTTTTACGGCAGCCACCAGGGGCATCACTAAATCTATCACTTAGATGTTATAAGGGGATATTGTGATGAAAGTTCTGATGGATGTGGACTTTTACAACCACAGCCTGGTTTCAATGAGGAATACATGGAAATTGTTGTCAGACAAATGAGTTGCATTCCTTTACACTGAATGAAACTGGTGTGATAACAATTCGAATGTGGGAAAAACACTAACAAATCATAAAAATCACGCAACAGATCCACTGACAAGTGAAATTCAACTACACAATGAGGAACAAGTGGTTTGGAAAGTAAACAAAGGATAATCTTTTCAGGAAAAAAAAGGGCGAGGAGAACTGGGGGATTGGGGTAAATTACCTGTAGCTGCGGGAGTATTTGTTGCCACGGAAACTGGGTCTGGGCTGGTACTGGCCCTGATGGAGCATGGACAGAAGCTGTGAGACTTGCTACATCCCCAAAAAAATAAAAAAATAAAAAAAATGACAAAGCAAAGAAAAAAAAATAAAGCAAACAAAAAAAGGGGGGGGGAAGGATGAATAAAAAATGGGACATTGAAGATGGAGGGATGGGGGAGCAAGAGACAAGACAGAAGACAAAATAATGGTTGAGTAAACACAAAATGGATGATGGAGAGGCTACTTAAAATGGGTGAAACAAAATGGATGACATTAAAATGAGAAAAAAAAATTAATAACGGGGTACTGGAAGTGCGATGAGACTACGTGAATATAGAAGCACATGACCGGGAGTTGAGTCATGGTAATGATGGAGGTAATGGTAACAGGGTGTAAACAAGGTAAAGACAAAGGCATCTATAATCATCATCAGTTTTAATGAGAGTCAGTCTGAACTACAGGGCACTTTTGATTAAGTCACTGTCACATTTGGGGATGACTTAATTTGCTCAGAGACAGCTGTATGTGGAGGAGGAGAAAGGCTGGTGTGTGTGTGTGCAAGAGGGAGAGCTAGAGTGAGAGAGTGAGAGTGAGAGAGAGCGAGAGAGAGAGAGAGAGTGAGGGAGAGCGAGAGAGAGAGAGACCGGGTGTGGGTGAAAAACAGAGAAAATTTAGGAGTAATGAATCGCATTAGAAATAATTTAGAGGAACTTGAGGTATTTGTGTCTGCTCATGCTTACCTCCACTGGTGGAGTTGCGTGTGCCATTTCCAGGGCAAAGCTCTCCGGGATGTGATTGGACGAGATGGTCACCAGGCTATTAAGAGATTGGCGGCTGTGATGGTTCTGTGGAACCCCCATCTGGGCCCGGTCCATTGGAGGCGTGGCTGATGGCGAGCGGTGGTGGGCCCTGATGGGGAGGGTGCCGTTCACTGTGGGCACCAGGGTGATGTCACCTTTGTGAATTTGGCGTGAAGGTTTCTTTGGGTGGTGCTGGTGGGTGGACTCGGCCACCCGGCAGTTGTAAGAGTGTCTCGCCTCTTTCTTTTCCCTGTTACAGCGAGTGACAAAGGCCACCATGATGACCAGGAGCTTGCCAACAACTACTCCCAATATGATGATGATCATTCTGGATATATTGAATGGAGACTCCCCCTGGTCCATTGGCTGTATGTGGTTTTTCATGTTCTCGTAGAGGTTGATTTTTAGAACTGCCTTGGCACTAAGGCTCTCAGTTCCCTGATCTCTGACCACCACAGTAAGCTCAGCATGCTCATGTGGGAAGTTCTCTAGACTGGTGTTGGCTTGGATCTTGCATGTTCTCGGCTCAATAACAAAGTACCCTTCTTCATTGCCACTGACAATAGAGCAGATGAGCTCACCGTTGACTCCTGTGTCACGATCGGTCGCCCTGACCACCGTCACTAAACGTCCAGCCTCTGTGAACTTTGAAGCACGAACGTCTGCTGAAAAATTCCACAACTGTGGAACCACAATGACTGGGGGGTTATCATTTTCATCCAGAATGCTCAGAACAACAGTAGTGTTGCTGGTAAGGGGAGGTTTACCTGCGTCTTTGGCTTGCACAATGAAGGATATATTATTCACCTCCTCCCGGTCAAATGTGCGCAGAGCATAGATGGCACCATTAGAGGGGTCTATAGTGACGTAGGTGGAAATGGAACTTCCATGAATGAAGTTTTCCAAGATGGAGTAGCTCACCTGTCCATTGGCATCCAAGTCAGGATCAGTGGCTGTGATAGATGTCAGATACGCTCCGGGGGCATTGTTTTCCGATTTGAAGATCTCATATCGTCCCTTCTCAAAGCGTGGCGGGTTGTCGTTTTCGTCTGTAACATGCACTGTGAAGTGTTTGACTGTGGAGAGACTCGGGGTCCCCCTGTCCTCAGCCACAACAGTCAGGCTGAACTCTGACCTTTTTTCTCTGTCCAGGGACACATTAGTCAAGATCATATAGTTGTTCTCATAGGTTTTCTGCAGTTTGAAATAACCTTGACCATGAAGTTTACACTCAACTTCTCCATTCAACCCAGAGTCCAAGTCTTCCACTCTTACCAAAGCAACAAATGTGTCCAGCGGAGATGCCTCAGATACATAAGCTGCATCTCCATTCCCCTGAGAGGGGAAGTTAATGCTGATGTCTGGTTTGTTATCATTCACATCTACCACTTTGACCAAGATCTTGCAGTGAGCAGGCATGGAGTTTGGACCCATGTCTTGAGCTTGCACGTCAATGTCATAAGAATTTGCTGTCTCATAGTCAACACGCTTGATGAGGGTCAGGTGACCGCTGTCGGTGTTGATTTTGAACGTCTCTATAATTTTAGGAGACACGTGATTGCTAAATGAGTATGCGATTTTAGCATTTGTGCCGTCATCCGCGTCCGTGGCGTTCAGATCAATAAGCAGGGTGCCAACAGGTGAGTTTTCAGGCAGACTTATAACATAGGAGGACTTCTCAAAAACCGGACTGTTGTCATTAGAGTCAGCGATGCTGATTTTGAGAAGGGTCGATCCTGTTCTTGGGGGAACGCCCCTGTCAGAGGCTGTGTACTGAAGTTCGTAGCTGGAGCGCACCTCCCGGTCCAGCTCCCTAAGTACCACCAGCTCTGCGTACTTAACTCCGTCGCTCCTAGATTGCACGTCTATCTTGAAGTTGTTATTTGGCTCAAGTGCGTAAGTGTATAAGGAATTCTCACCGACATCGGGGTCTGTGGCGCTATCCAGGGGGATGCGCGCTCCGATGGCCGCGCTTTCTGAGATCTCGATGGGGATGACGGCTTTGGCGAAATGCGGCGTGTTGTCGTTAATGTCCAGCACTTCCACTTCGACGTGAAACAGCTGGAGGTGCTCGGTGGGGAGCGTCAGGACGTCGAACTGGATGGAACAGTTAAGATTCTTTTCGCAGAGTTTCTCGCGGTCGATTTTGGTCCTGATGCTGATCTCTCCGTCCTGCTCACGCACAGCAAGGAAAGAGGAGCTCCCCCGCTGCATCGCTCTGAAGCGCAAAGACACCGAGCTGGGAAGTTTTGCCAAAACATCCGCGACGTCGTCTCTCAAGCGGGCGATTACCGTGCCAACCTTCTGCTCCTCGAAGATCTGATATTTCAGCGTCTTGCCGGTAACGTGCTGCGCCGCCAGCACTAAAACCGTGGCAACTCTCAGCATTCTTGTTAGAAAGAGTCCCGTCATTTTCTACTTGCTTGTCCTGCTGGAAAAAATGGCTACAAAAAAAAAGAAAAAAAAAAAAAAAAAAAAAAAAAGACCAGTGCCACCTTTAACTTAAGAAATGCTCTGGCCGCTCAATCAGCAACTGCATTGCTTTCTACTGCAAAAAACACGCAGTAGTTAAATAAAGACTGTTTTATTTTATTTGTTGCCAGGTCCCATAAACTCATCTAATTCTCCTCACAATAATCCTTTTTTATCAGAGTTTTTGTTGCGTGTATCCAGTCAGCGTACCACTGGAAATTTGCGCGTCTCTCTCCCTCTGCTCCTTGCGTCTGTGCGCCGTGCGCTCTCTTCCGCTCCCTCTCTCCGTTTGAGCCTGCCTCCGCGCAGAATTTACCCAAAAGAAAGAGGAAAGAACGAAAGATCCCGCCTCAAATTTCCTTGCCGCACTTCTGCTTCTGCTCCCCCTTCTTTTTTTTATGACATCCCCCGGTAAAGACAAACGATTTAAAAAAAAACAAAACAAAAAAAAAAAGCTGGTTGGTGGCTACTTGATATCCAAAGAAGGAGAGAAAGGAGGCGCAAGAAAGGAGGGGAAAGTGGGTGGAAACCCCGCCTTGCATAGGTTAATTCTTGCAACTTTTACGATAAACGATTATGGATCGGGAGATAAATCCAAGAAAGAAAGAAAGATATCCAAGAATCCTCCTTTTTGAGTTATTTTTATCACTACAAACCATTTACATGATTCTCTCGTCCTCTCCAAAAATGATGGAGACGCAGTTATTTTAGATCCTCATCAGGCATACCTCTTAGTTATATGCATTATTGCACGCCGCATTCAAGTCTTAATACACCTGTTAAAAAATAATATTTCAGCAGGAACAAGCCGCTGTGCGCCCACTCCTACACAGTGACTTAAGCACTTGCTGTCTCGACATTAAAGTATCTCACCTTCTCTGTTTTTTTCTTTCTTTTTCTTTTTCTTCCTGCTCTTTGAAGTGGCTGGCTACCTCCCTTTTTCATGCACAGGAACTTTGTAGTGGACACACTGACTGAAGTATCTTTCACTTGTGCCTAATCTGTGCTTGTCTGTGTGGGTGAGAGTGTATAAACTGGGTAAGCCGTGTGGCGAATCGCGCTGAAAAGGGAGCCGGGCTCTAATGAATGCCTTTTAAGAGTTGGTCACGCTGAGAAACAGCTCCGTCCCCCCTCCTCCCGTGTGCAAATCTGTCCAGCATCACTTCAAACTCCCTGCAGGACAGGGTAGTTTTGATAACGAGCGCAGCATCCGCAACTCACTAGTTCAAGCATGCAGTTTTTAGTTGACCGGGGGGGTGCGGGAAGAGGACCCAATACGCATGAATGCGCAAGCACACACGAGACCAGACCCCTGGGAGAGAGAGAGAGAGAGAGATAGAGAGAGAGAGAGAGAGAGAGAAAATGAGATCTAAGGTTTTAATAAATGTGCACGACAGAGACCGTGCGTTCTGGTCACCATCTGGCGCGGTTTGTTTGGCACCAGGACCCCGCGATTACAGCCCGACCCAACAGCACCCCAACAGAACATCCCCGCCCGCCCCACCTCCCTAAAACTGTGAAGAAATAAGTTGTCACGGGGGATTGTAGACCGCACCACCAAGTACCGAACAGCTTTTCCACATCCATTCGCACATTTGTCACGTGCTGCATGTGGTTGTTGTTTTTGGTGATAGAGATGGATAAGAGAAAATGTCCTTAACCACTTTGTCACTTCGCATACCAAGAGACCACACAGAATTAATTCGAGTTAGAGGCTTGAAAAACTTTTTTTTATTTTTTTTTATTTCACTGTAACTTTTGTGTTGGTGTATGACATAAATCGTGGATAGTAAACTATGCAGTCCACAATTCTGTTTTTCTTTTTTTCTTTTTGGAAGAATGGAAAGAGGAAGGCCATCGTTGTAAAATTTTGCAGTTTGTCACACGCCGTGCAACATGAAAGGTAACATGAAAGAAGATACTCTGATAAAATAAGGAAGAATAATTGGAAATCTCCAGCCTACATGTGTGACAGAAAACCAGCACTGTACGTCAACCTGAGTACAACATTTAAGAGTTAAATGTAAGCGGTATTCGGAAGTCGGAATATGTACGGAAGAAAGCGTGTTAAGCCCAAAAGGTGAAACTTTACTCCATACACCCAGACCCATGTAAGCATGGTTTAAAATCAAAGCGTAATCATGGGTCAGTCAAAATCCATATCCGCATCTTATTGAGAATTTTTGAAATTTATGTTTACAATTTTTATGCACAACTTTCCAGACGGCAGAAACATACCCCAAAAGACTTGCATCTGTAATCACAGCCGATTTAGATTAAATGTATCGACTCAGAAGGTTTTACAGAAAATGTATGCGATATTTTTCAACTTGTATTTGAAAACAAAACAACAACAAAAAAAATCATGCACAACTTTTGTTGTTGTTTTGCAGAACATTCGAATAAAACAGATTGTATTTTGTGGTGCAACATCAAAAAAAATGTGAGAAAAATAATATGAGGTTTTCAAATAAATACTTTCCCGATAAGACCGACTGATTTCCAATTGGTTGCAACATCTTTCAGCCTAAGTATTTATAAATCATTTTCAAAGTAAGACAGATAAGACATAGCATCTGCCAACAAATGTATAATTTAAAAGCATCTGCAAATCTCACCGGATGAGAAATATGATAAAATACCAGGTTACGGCTTAATGATGTTGTTCGTTTAACACCAAGTTCTTCATTTAGTCTGTTAATGCAATGCATCTGCACATCTCCTAAGGCTTCTTTGTGTCTTTTTCAATGGAACAAAAGCTTATTAAATATTCCAAACGTGCATGGACAACCAACATAAAGCTCCCCCCCCTTTTCTTTTTTTTTTAACCCAGACTCGTAAATTAGCGTAAAAAAACCTCATTTATTCCCACTCGTAGTGCCTATTCACTGGCGGAGCCATGTCTGCAAAATGTTTGAGTTCACTCCTTTTTTTTTTGCACATCTTTTACTACAGCACAGTTGTTTTTCTTTAAACAGGTTTGATATGGGCGCCCAACATTTCCATAGCTCCAAATGCTCACAATGGAGTAATGCAATTACTCCCTGTGTCCCAAGGAAGCTAATCACATTTGGAGAACAAAGTCTGCTCTGGAGTTTGTGGAAGAAGTGAGCAAAAGAAAAGGGACATGGTTTGGAAGGGGCTGCGGGTGCACTGAGGTATTAAAAACGGCAGAATACAACAATTAATGTATAGAGGGGGGTGGGCTATAATCTAAGTAAAAAAAGCAGATGGAGGCTTAATACGTTTAGGCACGCTAGATAATCAGAGGAGCCAAACAAACATAGTGGATTTAGAGCTAAGTAATTCAGGCTACAAATATTCATCCCCCCCAGCAGGTGCAAAGGATGTAGCGTCTGTAGATTTGGAAAGATTTTGTTTAACGTCTGTTTTTAGCCTCCCAGACATATTTTTATCGATCCGTGGATGTTTCAGAAGCACATTGCTGTCTCTGCAAATGCACGCAATCAGCACCTACAAGCAGACTGCCTCTTGCTTGGCTGCAGAACCGTTCATGTGGTGTCTACAACTCCTTCTGTGTGTCCAGACCTTGTAGCCACAAACTCAAAGAGGGAGTCAAACATCTCTCAGCCATAATTATATGTCCACCGTTTCATGTTCCACCACCTTCAACTCAAACACCTCAAGCCCTTGACGTCAGCCAATATCTTGTTTTATGCCTATTCCAGGTCACCCAGTCCTTGCTTTGTATTTACCCCTGCAGAAATGTAGCACTCAATCTTAGTTGAAACCAAGATGTCGAAAGTCAGAGTTGTTTATATTATTTCATTAACTATAACCAATTTTCAACTGCACTTATTTTTCAACATACACCTATTAGTGGACTTCTTTCTGTCCCTTTTGCTCCTGAACCACAATTTCCTGACTTTGCTCTGTAAGGTGTTTATATTTATTCAATGAAATTTTGCTCAGAAGGGAATAATAGGCACCGCAAGTTTAAGAAGCGGTTGCATTAAATTGCATCCACAGGGCAGTGGAAACAAAAGTGTGTGTGTGCGCGCGAGCATCGGGGTGCGGTGATTCTTTTGGCGGTTTGGTTGTAAAGGCACGCGAGCATCTGTCGCCTCGTCTGGCCACTCATTGTCACTCATTCAATTAGCAGCGATTTGGTGGATTTCCCTTTTTGCCAAGGGGAGGAGAAGGACCACAGAGGGGACAGGAGCTTGCTTTCACTGCTGCTTGAAGGGGAAAGTTGATGCCGTCCCCCACCACCCACACACACACACACACACACACAGGCACGCAAATATAAAGAACGACCCCCATCAGAGCTGTGATTGTTATTCATTCCTGTATTCTCTTGTATCTTCTCCTCTGCTTTGCATTGGGTTCCACAGAGCTTTATTGCTTTATGACCACTATTATCTGTTTCTGTGCATGCGTGTGTGCGTGTGTTTGTGTGTTTATTTGTATGCGTGTGTAAGCAGACGAGAGGGGTAGCCTAGTCTTTTCATGCTCACAGTGAGTGCCCCAGTCACAGAAGTCTGAGTGCAGCATATTGCAAGCGATGTCAACAGTTGCGCAACAAATTCATTGCCTAGGCAAAGAAAGAATGTGACTGGTCGCCTTTAAAGTTAACATATTGCTGTTCTGCATTGACAGTCCTATCCTGAGTCTGACAGTATGTTATTACTACTTAACGGACTTTGTCTACCAAAGTGGTTGAGAACTGTATGATTTGTTTTTCTCTTTTTCTTGAAAGGCGAGCGTACTATTGCATTTGAGTCTCCCAAGTTAGTAGATTTCTGTTCTATTATGTTCTACTCCATTAGTGATCCTTGTTTGTTTGCTTCATAATCATCCAGTCATTCTTTCCTTGGCCTAATTCTCTGCATGATTCACAGCAGACTCTTTGTAAACACACACACACACACGCACACACACATGTATCTGTGGGGTTTGTGCACACATTCTCTTACAGAAAAGGCACTGACAGCAAATTGCCCTTGCCCACCAAGACATGGCACAAAGAAACACAAAGGCTTCACAAGCAATCACCACCAAAGCACTCAGGACAGACCATCTAGTTTCTCTGACACTCAGAAGGAAAAAGAAGGGCAATGCAAACAAATACAGTTAAATGCAGATTTAATGGTAACCCCACCAAATTTACGTTGAAATTAACCTTTTAATTTGACAAACATTTTCCTTCTGACAAAGTAATAGCAACAATGTGGGGTGGTCTTTCCAGAGTTTTGACAGGAAACTGATAAACGGAGGGTGAGTGTAAGAGGAAGAGGTATTTCATCCTCAAAGATACGTTGTCAAAATACCAGTGGAAACATGCAAAACACTGGTGAGCAATTATAAGACGAGGTTCAATCATAATTTAATTTAATTTAATTGTAATTTGTAACATTTTCCACTGGAAAAGGGTTTGAATATTTGAAAATGATAACTTGAACGGAACGGTACGTCATATTTTCCAGGCACACAATGCCATTTTGTAGGAAAATCATGAAACTTTGTTACCTTCAGTTGTTATAAAAATGCTGACTTAAAGGAATGTGATGCCTTGAAAGTGACCTCTGTCTCTTTAAGAAGCTTCTGCTCATTCCAACACTCTGCCTACAGCACATTATGTCAACAATGCTTTTCCATGATGCAGCTTACAGCCATTCTAGGAGAGTTGCACTGACAAGTAGTTTATATGATGAGCTGAGCAGACATGCGGTTCTACCAGGTGTTTGCTAATTGCTGCTGACGCTAGTCTGAAGGAGCTGAGTGAGACATGGCTGGGGGAGGGGTGCTCTGATAGGCGGAACCTCAAGTGGACGGCAGAGCTTGGAGAAAAAGTTTTGTGGAAATAGGCAGCCTCCAGTGAGTGCAAACATAGGTAACCAGAATGGTTGACAGAGGAGATTCAATGATTTCTCAAACATGAATTAAAGAATAACAGCAACACTCTAGGCGTGTCTTTGATTAATCACATTGTAACATGGTGCCGCTCTTTAAGAGTTGTGTAAATACAAGCTCAAAATGCGTGGTGTGCGTTCGTATTCAGCTCGTTTTACTCCAACACTCCAAAATAAAATAATGTCAGACCAATCGTCTTAAGAGGTCGTCTAGTTGGCAAATAAAGAATTGTACAATTAAATGTCAGTATGCATACAGTGGAGGGCGATTCTGTTATCAGCTAAATGTTCAGCCAATGACATTAAATTCCAAAACCAAGTCAATCAATATTTAATACCAGCTTATACATATTGGCAGTAGGATACCTATAAATATTTCCTTGTCTTTTTAACGATCCCTTTTGGAGTGGAGGCAGCCTATATCAATTATACAGCAGTTCAGTGAGACAATATAAGCAGCAAATGTATATTAATTAGGGGGCCACTTGAGAGCCCTCAGCTCCGTTTCTTTTCTCTAATGCCTTGCAGGTCACCTTGAATTAATGAAGAAAACAGAGTTAGGGCTTATTAGTCTAAGGGAGGAAATGCTATCAGATGTAAGACACATTCATGGGTCCCTGATTGTGTGCGTATGTGTGTGTGTGTGTGTGTGTGTGTGTCCATACACGCGCTGTTTACCCATTTGTGTCGACGTCAGTGAGTACGTGTTTGTGTGCGTGTGCGCATGATTGACGGGTTGTTGATTTGTCGGGGACTGCCTCTTGCACGATGCGATGTCTGTATGCCATTGATGACTGACAGCTAATTTGGGGTCCAGAGATTAGTGTTTTAGAAAGGGAAGACTCTCGGAAACATGTCACATCCAAACAGAATTGGTCTTCACTTGGTCCGATTTCTGTGATAGAGCATCTGTGTCAGGCTGGTAATGAGGACAGGCCAGGCTTTATCCTCATGAAGGCAGCCATCATCTCTTGATATATCTGTTCTAAAACATGCAGTGACAGCTGCTTTTTTGAAGACGTCAGTGGACATGAGTGAACGGCATCAAAACATTTGCATCAGTGCCACTTACAGCCACAAGAAAATAACATATGACAGCTCTATTGACAAAAGTCGTTCCTTCAGCTGCTGTGCATGGCTTATAATGAGGTCAAGGTCTCAAGTTTTGCCAAACAAATCCAAGGGATTTGTAAGTTTTCTCATCATTTTTAAATTGGGAAGTAGAGAAAGTGGTGCAACGTCAAGCCAAAAAAAAAAGAAAATCCATCGAGTTCAAATACAAACGCACACAGAAGCAATTGCATTTACAAATGTAGTATAACTAGCTCCAGAAACTTGCTGGCACACATTAGACTGGTGGGTTCATTTTGAAAACCAGGTATTGGGGGGGGAGGTGCATGGTCTGAGTGACACAAAGCCCCTTCTGTTTCTGCAGTCTGCAGTGCTTGGAACCTGGACTGATTAAAAGTAACATAAGTTGGAGTTAAACAAACCTACGCTTTTGCTGCTCTGTTCTAAGCGCAGACATCCATATAATCTGTGTTTGTGTGGGAGCGCTTCTAGGTCTGTGTGTGATTGTATGGGTGTATCCAGGAGGTGATTTTCTGCCCGAGGTTAGGCCCTTACCAGACAGCTACATGTTTAAGTATCCCCTGCTGACCCACTTCCTGGGGTTGCACAAGGGTTACACTTATTGAGGTCTGACAGCGGTGACATAAGTGGGTATGATAAGATAGGGATGCAATATGTTGAAAGACCAATTCAAGTAAAGGTAAAGTAATTGTGTGTATGGTGAAGAAACCTTCTCATATGACCTTTTACCTACATTTGGCTGCTTTCAAAATATCCTAGACAAACNTTTCCTTTTTTTTTTTCTCCATGTCCCCTTAGGGGCTCCGTATCAATGCGACACGTTAGGGACAACAATATGGTGGCTCTCAGTCCGGACCCGTGAGGCACTAGATAGTGTAATAAGGCATATTTTTCTTGCTTTAACCTTGATAATATGAGCTTTAATTGTGAACAAAGTAAGAATATAATATAAATTAGGTTTTACCTTCAACTGAACGGAGAACATGAACTTAAACCGTCAGCCTAGTAGCCGTTAGGGCTAAACTAGTAGCCGTTGGCCGTTAGAGCTAACGAGTCAGCTCTAACGGTGTTCAGCAGAAAAAGTTAACTTGTCTTTCCTTTTCCTTTTTCTTTCCACTTCACGCATCCAGCTTAGAAGTCGGATGATCTGGGAAAGCGTTTGTTTAGTTGTATAACTGTTTTAAAACAGAGACTCTCACGCTGCCCAGCTTAATCGTTTCCGGATCTCTCTCGCTTACACACTCGATGCTGCGGAAGGGCGGGTCTTGCAGCGGCAGTCTGAATTCTGATTGGTCCAAACTCACTGGAAACTAAACTTCCTATTGGCTAGGTAGACCACCTAGCTTTCCCAACCTCAGTTTCTTAAAGAGGCATCCACATTTTATGTGGGTTACACCCTCCCCTCTGAAGGGTATGCCAGTCCCTGGGCATCTGCAATGTGACACTGCGTCACACGGCTTACACATGCCTGACAGAATTATGGGGTACATTCTCAAAACCATTCAGGGAGCTAGTCAAAGCCTCACTAAGACCGTGGAAAAGAGAATTCACCACCATTATCAGCGGATTTCCAAGTTTTACATATTCTAATCTATTAGGCTTTGTGTGCACTCTTTGAGAGCGACGGAGGGATGTTTCACCATCTTGAAGTCCATCAGTCTGAAACTTTAAGGGTTCAGGCTGGGCAGTAACAGGTGCATTTGCATCAAAACACCCATCATCATATGCTGCATCTGAGCTTATTTCATTATCTGGAGAAGTTTCCTCAGACTGCTGTAAATCCAAACACTGGGGGGATCTGTTAACTGAGTTCAGTTCAGGTAAAACTTCTGCTTGTTCAGGTGAGTTGTCATGTTCAGGTAGGTTGACATTTTCAGGTAAGTTGACATTTTCAGGTGAGTTGACACTTTCAGGTGAGTTGACACTTTCAGGTGAGTTGATACTTGATGCACCGTGAATATCTCCAGTATTTCCATCTCCTACAAGGGACTGAGTTGCTGGAGCATCAGGTGAGAGGGAAACTACAGACTCCTCTGTTTCTGCTGCTTTCTGGGCTGCACAAGGAGGCTCACTCGACTTGTGAGTTTCAGGCACTACAACATATGTATCAGGTTTTGATATAATACGAGGGAAGAATGTCCAATCAGGTACATCATCCAAATCTGAGATGATCTCCTCTTCACTCTCGACGACCGGACATTGTCTTGTTCTTGGTCTCTTGTTTGGACGAGGTTTGACTGTTTCAGGTTCTGCAGCTGCTGACAGGAATCCACATGGCATCCACATTTTATGTGGGTTACAAGTGCATGTACAAGTTTTCTCCTCTGAATAATTGTACTGTGGTAATATGAAAATTAAAAAAAGGGTCTTAAATAATCCACAATTGTTCAAGATGTTAAATGTTTAAGTTACTTTTTTTACTCACTGGAATGCACTGGAATCATGTATCTGAAAATGTAGTTTTTCTTACATTCTTGGTCTCTTGTCTCAAGAATGTGGTAGAAAAAAAAAAAAAAAGAGGCCATTCATTTAATCAGCTGTCTGACATGATATGGCAATGAGGTTTTTTACATATTCTTCAGTTTGTCAGAACAGGCTGTTGTGTAGCTCTGATCAAATTGTCAGACTGAGCTGCAATAGATGTTTGTTTATTTTGTCAAATTTCTGTGAAACATTTCTTCCTCTGACATATTTATCATCACAGACATCCAGTATTTTTGTGTTCAAGTCAAATGCAGAGGGACCACCTACCACATCCAACTAAAATGACAAAAAACCATTGGCCTTCCAGTCTGAGTGAAATTTTAGTCAAAAAACAGTTTTTGTACCAAGATTTAACCATAAACCAGGCTCAGAAATGCGATTATTGCAGCTGCGTGCAGGTTGGTTCCATTAGTGAGCGAAAAACCTGTTTAAAGATCAGAAAGTAGGTACTCTCTGTTTCTGAATTTTTAATTTGTTGCATTTTCAGCTCCTGAAATGTCACCCTTTTTAAAATCCTATTTTCTTTAGATGTAGCAGTCCTTGTACTTATTCTTTTTCTTATCAAATTATTTGAAAATAGACGTTACTTTCACATATTTATTCCTGACTAGCTCCCAGGGTTTCTTAGTTTCTTTGGTATTGTTCTCGGTAGAAATTTGATCGTTTTAGATATAATGAATCTTAATTTTTATTTATCTATATGTATAATATGAGGGTCTATAAGCACAGAAATGTGGAAGATTTGTGTTCAAAGCATGGGGATTGTTAAAACGTAAAGGGGGAAACAGAGAGAGCGGAGCTAGAAATCGGGGGGGGGACAAAGAGGGAATAGAAAGAGTTAGAGTGCAGAAACGAATAAAAATGTAGGAGGGAGAAGCGTAGGAGTTTACTAAGAGGAACAGAGATGAAAACTTCTGTGTACCCTCTGGCCCTTCAGATGTTCATGATTAAAACCCCATTCCTCCATCATTTGCACACACCACTTCTCACCTAAGCTTAATGAAAACAACGCTGGATTGATTTGTGACAACCTTGAGAGAGCTGGGGTACTTGTGTGTGTGAGAGTGCAGACTCCTAGGTGTGTGTGTGCGTGTGTGTGTGTGTGTGTGCAAGTGTCCCTTATTAGTCATACTCTAGCCTAGTCACACCTGAACTCCCACTGATTTGGTCAGGGGAGCAGAAAAAGAAAGACCTTGGGAAAGGTTATACAAACTAGGGAGATAAAGTGGATTCAGACAATCATTTTTTTTTTTTCTGGAAGGCAGTGTTGCTGTAAAGATGAACAAATTGTCCACATATTTCATAAGTTGTTAGGCTTCGCTGTGGAAATGCTTAACATGGTGTCTTGAGTTTATGCAGGGGATTTTGGGACAGAAGCCAAACAGTGAACAGCAATTGTTCAATCAGGCTCAGCAGGCTCGCGAGTTGCAGAGGTGCAGGGATGGCAGGGAAGGGAAGCGAAAGCAGAAACCGGACAAAATGACAAAGTGGATGGATGGCGGCTGGATGAAACAGAAAGGCGTATTGAATGATGACATTTCATAAAGTGAAGCCAATTTTATTATTCAAATCCTCACTCTCTTGACAATGAAGGTGACTGATGTTGCATTTAATTTGGTTTCATTCCTCCTCACCTGACCTGCACATGCATAATGTTGCATTCTTATTACTGCCAGTCACTTGAAACTGCAGAGAGATTATTCTTCCAACATGCCAATTATCAAATTTTCCTTCAGATCCCTGTTTATTACTCTGAAAATATATATACTTTTCAATCTAACTGATATCACAATTGTAATGGTGGTATGAAGGGGGGAGAAAGTTATGAGGCTAAAGTAGAAAAAGAATATATACAATTTCAACTGTGTAATAATTAGGGGTTGTGGAGCATATAAGAATTATGAAATGATCTTTGTTGAATGTTATACTTACTTACAATGGTAGGTTTACTTTGTAGTGACATGTGAACGACGAGTGCGGTTCTGCTCCGTTTCAGCATACCAACCCACTCTTGCCGTCCTACTCTCTGAGTTCGATCCACATTCCATTACTATGTAAGGCAGAGGGATGCAACTTCGGAATGTTGCTGACCAAAGCAGACTAACATGAAATAAACCACAATCACGTAGGTGGATGGAGCGGAAAACAGCTGGACAAAGAGGGAGTGTTTTTTAAAAAAAAATTTAACAGTTTGCACACACAAAAAGATCTCCGATCTCACTGGAATTGCCACTGGGCAACGTTGTACGCATTTTGATGCGTAAGAGGATCTTCAAGATATATCTTGTGTCTTTATTAAAGATTAGTTGACTTGAACTCACTGACTCTTCTGGAATCTCCTGCATTAACGAGTCTGAGCCGGAGACGCCTGAGTCTCCGATGGAGTGCAGCAGATAACTCAGTGATCTGAGATGTAAATATCAATTTATTTGTGAAATGGAGAAAAAAAAAAAAGCCAAATAATATTAATCTGACTCACAGAACTTGAATCGTGCCTAAAATATTTCTCCAGTGCGCGAATAGAGATAAGCAAAAATGTTCGTCGTAGCTGCTTATCATTAAACAAGTCTCATCGAGTCTGCATCACTCCTTGGCTGGTATTATTGCCTTTTCTGCTAACAAGCAGTTAATTCACTTTACAGCCTTCTTCCAGTGCTATGTAAACAGCAAATGGAAAGGATGCTATCTAATGGTTTTACTTTAAAAACTCCAACACACAAAAAAAAACCCACACGTTGCCTAAACGCAAACTGTCGCTCCCAGGAGACTCATCAATGGTGGAAAACGAGAGCAGGCGCTAAATAAACACATGCTGGTACAACGTCAGGTTAGTCACAATTATGCTTACATTATAAGTACTGAAACACACGGAAGCATATTTTGCTGATTAACATGCCCTCCAAATTTTTTTTTCCACTTTTTTTTTTAAACACCAACCAAACAAGCATGCATCATAATTACCCAAATTAATTCCCACAAGTACCACATCATCATCAACACCAGCTTTTGTTCACGCTTGATTACTTTTATATGTAGTGATAGCTACCCGGTGTTTAACATCTTTCTGTCTCTCACACACACACACACACGCACACACACACACACACACACACACACACACACTCTGATTCAGCAGGCATACCAGGAAACCTCCATGCGACGACGGCTTTCATCTATAACAAGAACAAGGCAGGACACCGAGCTCCAGTGTTGTAATCAATAAACATTATCGTGAGTTCTTACCTCTCCGCTCCGTTTTGATTTTGATGATTCATTCTACACAGATCCACCATAAATACTTATATGACCCACAGAGAAACAGAGAAAGACATCCATGGCAATGTGGTTTTGTCAAAGCAGTTTGAGAAAACAAACAAAAAACAAAACAAAAAACAACAACAACAAAAAAAAACGTTCAAACGTCTTTTTAGGTTATTTAGGATAAAAGCCAAAAGATTATATTTCTTGCATTTTGGTATGCTTTGTAAACTGATACAGTTAGAGCTCACAGATACTTATGCATAGGCATGGATTTGGAGAAGGTTGAAGCTTGTATATTTGAGTAGGTTTGGTTAAACTGGCTGGTTTTCTAGCCCAACTAACCTTAAAGGATGGTTTACACATTTTTGACACCATTCCAAAGGCTTAATATTAGACCGATTCATCCACTCCAAAACCAGTTTTATGCTTGCGATCATTGTCCTCTTGAAACACACACTGGCTGTGAAACATAATCCTGTCACAATGCTGCCATAACCATGCTTGAAGATGGTTATGGCAGCATTTTTAGGTTCGAAAGCCTCACTTTCATTTCTCCAAAAAGATGTCTTGTCGTTGTTGCTTCCATCTGATAAAAGGATAAAAGTTTTAAGGTCAGATTGTTGAAACGGTTTCATGTTGTAATACAATCATCCTAAACACACATCAAAGCTAGTTTTGTTATGTGTGAAACAGGTCGACACTATGTTTCTGTAATAGTCTTCCCAAAACCAAATGAAATCAAATCAAAATGCTGTGATGGACTGGCAGCCTGTGCAGGTTTTACCCTGCCTCTCACCCAGTGCTTCAGTTAGGCTCTTTTCCTGGACAATGGTCATTGTAGAGCATCATGTTTGTGGTGACCCCTTTGATTTAGGTTACTGGAGTAGAGCTATTTTTGTCTTTTTGTTTGTTTTTTAGAAATTTTTCCCCCAGTGGCCTTTATTCTACAGTAATCTGGCAGGAATGCGGCTAAGTGAAAGGGGGGGAAAGACATGAAACAATTCTACCAGCGATAAAACTCAAAATCAGGATGAGATTTGTAGCCTCTGAATACGGAGTGCCCACTCTAACTAATAAAACAAACTCTACAAGGTCAACGGCAAGTCTCTCTGCTGTTTCGACCGCGTTTACACTCACCAAGTATGACTTAGTGTGGAAATACCTCTGCTTGGTGCGTCGTGTCTCACAGTGGTTAGGGTTCACCCTCTAACTGGCCGGTTCCTGGGGGACTCTCTTTTTTTGCTTGTGAAGTAATTTATTGATTCATATAATGCGGATGAATCATTGGCATGTGAAAACAATTTGATGTTTATTCCCTTCCGTCAGAAAATAAGTGGTCAAAGCGGCAGAGTCAGCATGACTTCATATTAGACAGCGACATGTGCAGATGTCGCACATGCATATATATATATATATATATATATATATATATATATATATATATATATATATATATATCGAGTTGTCTGTGAAAACATTGGGTTAAAGTAGTGTTTCTCAATTCAGGTCCTCAAGAAACACTGCGCTGCATGTTTTAGGTGTTTCCCTTTTGCCACACATCTAACTTAAGTAGGTGACTAAGAGTCTTCACTCGATGGCATCCAGAGGAGGTCATGCAGTCATTTTAATCAGGTGTTCTGGAACAGACACGCATCTAAAATATGCAGCACCGTAATTGAGAAACGCCAGGTTAAAGAAAAGATAAAGGCAAATATGAAGCTCAGTTCATAACACACCCGTAACGTAGAAGCCGTACAGTTCACGACTGCTCGTCGTTAGTCCATTTTAGCCCCTCCTTTTCCAGCACATTTGCAGGAGTTGCAACATCCTTTAAAATCAATGACTATCAGGAGTCTCAGTTCAAGTCAAATGCGTCCAAACTTTTTAACTTATACAATTTTCTGCTTTTATGTTTTACATTGCAAAGTGCTGTAGTGTGTGAAATGAACTGCCTCTACAACAACATCTCTTACAAAATGATTTCTTCTCTGGGGTATGAAGAGAATGCATTGCGCGGCAAAGAATTCAATTAGAAACTCAAAACAATAATGAAAAAGCAGTTTCTTGATTTCTGTAAAAAAAACCAAATGCAGAACTGAACCTCAGAGCTCAGACATTTTTTTTAAATTCCCAGCTAGTAAGACTTTCAGTGCCACGCACCTGCTCTAAAAGTTTACATTTAATTTCCCTCTCTGACAATCTCTTTTACTGTCAGCTTGCTCAGTGGAAAAATAAATCAAGTGTCTCAGAACCTTTATTGTTGCTTATAATTTCCCTTTAATGTTTCATGGTTATTTTGCACCAATTTCTCCAGTTCTATCATTTTTTTTCTCTTCAGATATAATAAACATATTGTGCAATGTTTATATAGCAATCAACTTACACAATGCACACATAAAGTCACTTAAAAGCTGATCTGAGTAACCTAAACACCAATGTTGGCATGCAGTTTTTCATCTGCATTAAGGATTTAATTTGCTATATAGCACTGGCCCAAATCAGATAAATTACCATAAAATGCATCTTTATTGAAAAGGAAAGACTGGTTCTGCAAAAGAAAACGTTCTCAATGAATGTTAAGTAATTGTCACATAAACCTAATAACTAGTTTGCCATTCTTGGCAGCAACAAGTTTTTTTTTTGTTGTTGTTGTTTTTGTTTTTAAGCATGAACCACCTGTTTAAGGTTATGACAGAGGATCTCAGCTTGATTCAAATTTCAATTTAAACTAGGCCACAACCAAACCTTATTTTTGTGTTTTTCCTGTCAAATATGAGTATTATGCAGCTGATGATAATATGTCAGGATTCTCTGGAGAAATGCAGAATTTACAGTTGCATCAATCATGAAAGGTTGTCCACGTCCCCGAGCAATGAACCATCCCCAGAAACATCACATTACTGCAAGTATCGTTGACGTTTTTCAATATGTTTTCCCTCCAATACTGTGTTCTAGTTTTTAGCCAAGTTTAGCAGGATGGACATTCCAAAGACAAGACTTGACAGACAATGAGGCAAGTGATTTTGGAGTGATTTAGATGTTCTTGATTCTTTTGTGACTTTGAGGGCAAGTTTTTAATACAGTTTGGGAATAACTTTGGTAGATCAGTTACATCTAGGAAGGTTCATCATTGTTCAGTTTTTTTTTTCCCCCTCTGCTTGTGAATAAAGTCTTCTCTGATTTGGTGGAGCTAAGGCTTAAAAGGTGTTGTGACGTCTTCCAAAGTGTCTCAAAGACATTGTTGTTACTCATCAATTCTTACATTAGTTGTTGCTGTGTTACCTTTGGAGATCCCTTTGCCTATGAATGCTATGTTTCACTGAGGCGGTGGAGTGTGCACAAACATGTGAACAATGCTTGGCCCACTTTGATTGCAATGGAATGTAATGAATAAAGAACTTACAGAAAACTAAGGAACTGGCACAAAAAAAAAAAAAAACTGATAGAAGAAGCAAAACAATGGAGCACAGGAAAGCCAGAACGGAGGAAACAGACAATGGAGAACAGAAGACTCGGCCAAGGAATCTAACAGCTTTTAACTTCTGGGATGCTTGATGAGTGGCATGAGAACCAGATGTGACTAATCAGAGGCAATGCAAAACACCTCGAGGACCTAATCATTAATCTGGGCGATATCACAAATAATCACATAGTAAACACAAAGGGAGCAGAGCCAGAAACAAAACACTAAAAACAGGAATTTCTTGTAAACCAGCACAGGGACCAGAGCACAAGCAAGAACCAAGAAGGTCAACACAAAGAAATAAACCAGGTTGGAAACATCCCTATGTGACACTGTACATGGCACAAAATAATCATAAAAGTACAAAAATCAGTGAGAAACAAAAACACAAACTAACACTATCTCCAATTCAACTTGTTTCTCGGCTCTAATGGTATAACAGTAATCAGACCTTTCTGGAGCCAATGAAATAGAACTCATCAGCCCAAACAGTGGGGTTAATCACATTTAATTTAATTTGTGAATCAAGCCTTTATAAAATAAGGCTAGGTGGGTTTGAATTGTTTCTTTCTTCTTTTTTTTCCCTTTAAAGAATGAAATCATCATTTGAAAATATCATCTTGAATTTGCTCAGCTTGTCTTGGTCCAATATCAAAATGTAATGATATGAAATAGTATAGTATGACCAAAAAAAAAACAACAAACAAACAAAAACAAAACCAGATCCAATCCGTATAAAGAAAATGTACTTTTACAGCACTAGGCTTTTATCTTCTTTCTTGAAGGGATGTTTTATTTTCCAGTGGAATATCTTAATCGCTATCTGAATTTAGTGCCATGAGACAGTGGGAAGACTAACTAAAAATGTAAATGTAGGAAATGACATTCAGTCTCATCCTCATAGAGTTGCTGTTTATTTTCTCAGGGGAGAAATCTAAGGATGCCAAACTATCATTGAGGTGTACGCTCAGTTTTATTTTCACCTGATTTACAAACGGTCTACCAAGTCTTGGAAACACAAGTAATCTAGTTTGGTATCATTAGACTTTGGCATTGATGAATTACTATATTATACCTATGTTGTTTCTTCAAAGAAAGAAAGTTTATGGTAAACACATTAGTGGTATGCCATGGAGGGTGTGGTGTGCGCACTTAATGAGGTAGATCTGTTAAGCAAAGATTTCACAAAGTGCTTCATTATCAAGTGTAGAAGATTCACATACTGTACAGTCATATGAGAGAAACTATTTGTTTTCCTATTTCCCTAGTGCCCAGTTCTGACAGTACACATACAGACAGAATAGGCACAAAACCTGTAGCATCCAGCAGTGAAGTGTGCCTTAGTTACCATTTGTCTTGTTGATATTGCATCTGTGAGCTCTGCTGTCTTCCCACAATTTCCCCCAGCCTCCATCTCCAGCTCAATCTCTCCCTCTTGTTCTGTCACTTCTACCACTACTTCTCCTTCCTTTTGTCTCATTTTCATCCTATGATTTTTTTTTTTTTCGGTCTCATCCTCTCTTCCTTCAAATTCTACCGGTCTGCTCCACTTGCAGGAAGAAGTGAATGTGTGTTTCACCAGTCTGCGGTGTGTCTGCCACTTTCCAATTAGCTTGTATACCTGCTTCTGGCTGTGTTGAAGATAAGATAGAGCTGATACCGCCGGACTACTGTTATCTCTGTTTTTCCCCCTGTCACACACGGACAGTCATATACCTTCACACATCCACACAAACAGACACAAGCAGATCCCAGGAAAATGCCAGAGTTGCTTCCAGGGCTACAGATGCATGTGGGAGACGGATATGGTGGGCTAACAAGGGGTAGACAAGTGTTATAATAAATGCATCAGGGACTGTCAGACATTATCAACCTGATGTGCAGCCCACTTGAATGAAAAAAAAAAAGTCTGTATTTTCTATACGTCCTGTTAATGTGAAGCACAAATTTCACTTGTTGAGCCGTCTATTTTGTTTTTGTTACGTAATTATAACAAAAGTCCGATTGTGCACATGCATGTCCGTCTGGAATATGGGATAATATAATACATCTGTTAAGCAGTTAATTGCTTGGTTCCATAATTTTGCTGCATTTTTTTCATACGTTTACCACTTCTGCAGAAACCTGCAAATGATCTGATTAGCTGATAATACAAACATTTGACTTCTAGTCAAAATGACTGACTTTTATTGTGAAGTTTGTTGTCTAATCCTGACATATTTAGCTTTTTGCTAGCTTTATAGGCTCTATATCCATCCATCCATCCATCCATCCATCCATCCATCCATCCATCCATCCATCCATCCCTCCCTCCCCTCTCCCTTCCTCTGCCCTCTTTGTTGCTGCTCTGCGAGCTGCCGTGCAGACTGCCTGCCTGCTTGCTTTGTTTGTTTTTCCATTGTTCTTACTTTTCTTTCCGGTTTTGATCAATAAAGACCTTAATTTCTTTTTGAAGTCTCAGGTCAGACAGTGCACTCACAAGCCACACCCACCCTCACGAAGCTATCACATACGCACACCTTAGCTCCCATCACATATTAGCTAAGGCAATTCCTGCAGCACTTGCTGTAGACCCCTGTGTTCGAACAGAGTATGCTTGATACAGGCCAGGGGCAAGCTTGCAATGACCAAGCGCATTCTGTGCCGCCTGGGTGGAGTGAAGCTGTAGGGGAAACAGATACCAATGAAACTGAGACTTAAGTAAGGTTGGAAAAAGTCCTGGCACTCTGAGGGGTAAATTTTATAAGAGCTGGTACTGCATAACCACTGCATAACCAGCCTACTTAAAAGCACCGGGAAAAACATTTCAACATCAGAACTGAAACTTTAATTAAAAAAGTTGTATAACATACTCCTTTTCGGCGTATTAAACAATGTGAGTTCTGCCTTTTTGCAAAACACATAAATGAGTAGCTGGCAACACTGACCTCTTGCAGTTGGGATGCTTGCAGAATACTTTTCCCCTACATGCAACACTTCCTCATGTCATCCATAAACATGAAAAACTGAGGCAATTTTGGAGTTCAGCATTCTTGCTTGTTGACCTTCTGATTAGCTGATAATACAAACTAACTCCCAAAGCTGCTTGAGCACCGTAGCTTGCTTTGATAAGAATGCTGCAAACAATGGAGGGGAAACATCCTAGCTTGAGGAACCACGTGGCAAATCCAAATCTAAATCATCCCAAACCTCTCTTTCCATATTAAGCTCTGTTAATCCCAGAGTTCTTGGAGGGACAAAAACACAGCAATATTTGTAGCAGTCTATGTCCTGACAATGTGTCGAACACAGGCACAGATGGCTGTGAAAAAGAGACTGAAAAATGGTTATTATGGTATAAATACCAAACGGCTTTGTTCCAAGACAGAACAAGGAGCAAAGAGAAGAACATAAATATTGTTGTCGGGACATAAAAAGAGGTGCAGCAGTAGCACGATTAGATATTTCAACTCCGAGAACTGATTATTTGAACAACGCAAACCTTGACGGGATAGTTCTGCTCTGCAGTCATTTCAGTTTGCTTAGATCACAATTTCTGGTTTGTAAAACCTCGACTCTATTTGTGAAAATAAAAATAAAAAGATATTTATTTTATCTAATAAATATCTCTAAAACCTCCTCTAGTTCTTGTAAGTTTAAAACTGAGTCTCATCTTTGGAGTTCAAAGTACACCCTCTACCAGTGGTGCCACATTTAAACATTACTTTGAATGCCTTTATTTTTTATACATATTTTTTACCATTTGCCAAGAGTAAATTTAAAATGAAAGAACTCATATTAATGGTCTTGATATATCTAAGAAGGTAGCCTTCATTAGGACCCTGATCAAGTCTCTGTTTTTGTGTGTGTGTGTGTTTTTGTTCAAATATTGCCTTTCTACATCAACAACAAGCCATCCTCGTCCTTTTATTATTATTATTTTTTTTCTTTCACTTGATGTGCAAGTATTCAGGTGGGGTCACGTTTTTCAGAGTATGTTTAGATGCTTGCTGGTGGCAGAGTGGTGGGCTGTGCAGTGACCCCCCCTGACCTACCCACACTGTTGAATAATAAAAGGCTATTCAGACACTGGCAGGGTGACAGCATGAAAGGATCTACCACAGGGACACAGGCAGGAAAGCAGGGAGGGCAGGGGGTTGAAGGGAGTTGTAGCAGACATGGCTGGCTTTGTGGGAGGTAAAGGACTCTTTATTATTTCTCTCAGGGTTCTTTGTAACTCTCCTGCTGCACTCGCCTCGAATTTCCTTATCTCATCTAGTGTTTCGTCCTAGAAGTCCGGCTTCCACATTTCTTCTTCCTCCCTTTGAGCACGTCTGTTTGTTGTCAGCCCAAGCTTAATTTTCCCTCCAGTCCTTATTTATTCCATCCAACATCCCCCTCCCCCCACGCTCTTGTTTTTTTTTTTCCTCTATTATTCCTTTAAACTTCAACCACATATCTTTTGCTTCTATGTAATCCACTTACTCCTAACAACCTCTCATGTCTGCCTCCTTTATTCCTTGCCACTTTCTCCTCCGCCATCCGTTTTCGCTACCTTCAATTATATGTGCGCCTCTCCCCTCTTTCTCCCTCTCAGCTCCTCCCTTTCTGTCTCATTAGTGATGCTGTCTACTAAGGAGGTGATTAGCCTGCCTCGGCTCTAATTAAAACGCAGAAAGGGATCTAAATGAGACCTGTGATTTGTGGGTTTGTGAGTCCATGTGAGCAGATACATGTGTGGACTTCCATTCTACATTGTGCGTGCGCAACTGTAGTGTTGGGCTTCACAGGCACTTTGATTTTATATTCGTAGTCAAGTAGTCCTGGATGTTTAAAAGGAAATGTATTTGTCGGTGGGGTGGTTGTTTAAATTGCGAAAGAAACCAGAGAAATGCAGTGAACAGAAAACATTTTGGTTTAAGGAAGCCTATTAATGTTAGTTTTATTCTCCTTGTACATTGATTTTTTTTTTTAATTTCTTCTCTAGGGAGCTAATTAATTAATCACATATTTTAGCTTAAATCCACTGGGTCATATATTGTACCTGTGGCTGTGGGAAAAGTGAAAGAAAATGGAGAAAAAAAAAATCTGCACAACAGGTTTCTTCTGTGATGAAGCTGATCTAAAAAGTTCTCAATTTTTTCATAGAAATAATGTGATTTATTTTCTTCCCTTGGTCCCCCTCCAGAACAGCTAAAAGTAGAAAAGAAAAAACAACAACTCTGCTTTCCTAAATTTTGTTCTAATATTCTATTTCAATTGCTTGGAGGAGAAAATCAAATGATTTTCAATGAAAGTGGATTATACAAATTCTTTATATCTGAATTTTGAACTTTTTGTACACAAGATTGTTTTGTAGCCATAAATTATTTAGCATAAGAAAACTGCTGAAATAATTCATTCATTTAAAAAGTGCCACTGATATTAAAGCTATTAATTAGGCTGTGAAGGCTCATTTGATTCTTTGTGCAAAACCCGTGCATGTAGAGCAATATCGTTTTCCTTTCGCTTTTTCACATTTTGCAATGTTGCAACTACAAAGTTCGATCCATTTCATCTCTACTTGATGTGATGAACCCACATTGCCTGTTTTTCAACACAAAATGTACTGATAATCTGAAGAGCGACACGCATTTGTATTCACTCCCCTTGTCTCTCATACCCCAAAACAAGATCCAGTTTAATCAGTTGCCTTCAGAGGTTACCTAATTAGTATCTAGAGCCGGCATGCAGTAAAACCAGCCCCTTGTTCTATGCTATTTGTTTCATGCAGAGGGTCTGGGCTCTCGGCTGTTGAGAAACAATTGCTTCCTGGGGGCACGGACAGCGCTGAGGTTCTACATTTTACCCTTTCGCTAACGTTTGTCCATGAAGCATCTAATGTGTCAGTTCTTATCTAATGTTGCCTGTCCTGTAAGAAACCGTCCTCCACTGCAACGAGAGGAGTTCTTGATCTGATCTGAACGATCTGTTAATCAAATATTTGGAAGCGTGGCCAACATCTGCTGAATGTCTTCAATTACTTCCCCTGCTGCCACTGATAAAACTACACAGGTAGAACAACACAGAAAATCTACGTAATTGTTCACAACCTGCTGATTGGCCTGGTGGAAAATTTACAAGAGAGACAATCCAGGTCAGGGGGAACAAGCCCAAACTGTCCAGAAGTATGTATTGCAATCCAATTTATATAATCTCAGAACAAATACAGTTTACTTGAGATCCTTAATGAACAAGCGGCGCCATGAAGCCCAAGGAAGACGCCGCAGGTCGTGGATAAAAGCTTGGCCAAAGTTTAAAGCACCTTTGACACTTCCCCTTCATCCAGGGCTTGTGCAGGAGTAGGGTCATGAAAAAGGGAGATAAAATCTCTGCAGACCCCACACATGCTAGACACAAACTGTTTTGACCTCTACATTTCAGTCAGCACTATGGAGCACAGTCAGAGTGCCCAGATCGATACCATGAATATTTGCACATTTATCCATGATATTCTTTTTTGTAACAATGTTGTATAAATACACATAGAAACTACCTTTTATTTTATGTTCTCACGTATTTACATTTTGCATGTCTTCATTGAGAGCAAAGTGGAACCGATGTCAAACTCCTTACTTTGGTGCAAGAACTGGGCGAATAAATCCGATTCTGATTTGGATCTGACTGAAGAAATCTTGCTCTTGTAAGATTAAATGTGGAAAAGTTTGAAGGGTATGAACTCTTTTGCAAGGCACTAACTATTCCAGAAAACATCAGGTTCTCATTTCTTTTCTGTGTTATGTGTCTCCCTGTTACAGTAAGAATAAAATTTGCATTAATATCGCACATGTTAGGTTTTGAATGGCAGACATACGTAAAAAGGGCTAGATATTGACAAGATAGGTTATATAGAGCTTTAATTATATCCTCATGCTTTGATATTTTCTGGTGGTTTTTACCTAAAGGTAATAAAGAGAAATGCTTGCAAATTACATTTTGAAATGACATTTTGTACACCCCCACATCTTGTGAAACACACTGAGTAAGCTCCTTTTCACTTTATCATGAACACAAAAACACCCTTTATTGCCTATTGAGAAATATCTGTGAGTATTTCCAAAGACCACGGTTGCCACAGCTTCCTTGACGCTCTTCTCTGGTTTTCTGCAGTAGATTTTTTTTGTTTTGTTTTTCCCCCAGGTTTTTTTTTTACATTTCAAAACTCACCACTTCTTCTGATTTTAACTGCTACGTTTGTCTAGGCTCGTTTCCGGTGGATCTGTGTCTTGTGGTAAGAATATCAAAGGCGATGTTGCACTGTGTCAGCGTTTAGACCTTTTCTCACCTTCGAGCACAAACGCCAGCGGCCAGAGAGACACAGACAGCTCACACCCTGACATCTGATCATATCAGGCCTGACTGAAATAGGGCATGAGGCTCGCCCTGCTGTGAACACACACTTTTAAGAGAAGAGACACACGTACACATTTTGATGCGTCTTTGCAAGTAGGTTCTCTTGCTTGTAATAAACAAAACACCTTTAAAGGTCTTTCGGCAAGACGTCCTTTCGCAGTAAATCACATTACATTCAGTTATTCGACAGCGAAACAGAAAAAAAAAAACCTAAAACTTAGTAAGGAACAAGTCTGCGTGTGTATGAGGATGTTTTTATTTTTAATTATATTAAAGTCAAAATAAGCTTTTCAGAAAAAAACAAACATGCTGACATGTTTTCTAACATAATGCAATGTTTGCTGCAATATGTCTCAAACATAACGGAAGCAGATGAAGTTTTTCAAAACATTGGGCATTCATTTTTTAAACAGAAACCCCTCGGGTTTTATAAAACCACTGAACTTAAGTTAAGTTCCACACCAACATTTTCTTCAGGTTTGTGAAGAGTTGGTGTGACGTCCGTGTCTTTACAACAAGTCGTTCCATCACTGTTCATTAGTGTAAGTCAAGCCTCTGCCTCTTTAAGACTAGGATGCTGTCAAGCGTTTAGCTTTACTGAGACAACAAACATTTTAATGCACTGCAGCAGCTGGAAATCCACTGCTTAATATCTTTGCAGAGGTCCGGTTCTAATATTATGACAACATTAATCCCAATCAGCCGTAATGTATATATTCTCCTCCTCTTTTGTTTGGTTTCACACCAAACAAAGTTGGGTATGAAAATGATCAAAGTACAGAACAGCTAAAGGGAAAAATGACATGAAGTACACATTATTGGTACTTTAATGTGTACTAAGGAAAAGTTGATTGTCTCTGACACCAAGCATGTAACAAAATTAACTAGCAAGTGGCTCAGTAAGTTACAACAGTTTTGTCAAGAGCAACAGGCTAAACTTTCCAGAAAGCCATTGTGAAAGGTTTTTGGGAGGATACCTAAAACTTTTAATCATAGTCAAAAAGTTTAGGACACACTGCTAGCAAATTCTAAAAAAAAATAAACAAATGAACTGAAAATAGTAAACAAGTAAAAAAATAAAAATAAAAAGAACACCTAATCCTTTTGTTCCCCTGTCTCCCACCAAAAAGTTATTTCTGTTTTCCAGATGAATAAGCAAAGTAATTTTCATATA